>NC_056750.1:430489350-430549350 GCF_019279795.1 Protopterus annectens | reverse complement strand
TAAATGTAAGAAAAACTGTGTTATATGTTCTGAACTTCAAAAATGTAACCACAGTTCACCCTGCTGGAAGAAAGCTGATAAAGTAAAGCATTTTATGACTATTTGATCTCAAAGCTCAGTGACAGGATGTCTGGATGAAGGAATTCTTTCTATTGTTTTGAGACCAGAGTTAAATGCTAGATTTTACATGTATAATGCCTTTTATTGCTGTGGCTTCCTAACCAGGTGCAAGCTTACTAAGAAATGTAAATTTAGAGTTTCTGGTAGTGTAGGAACCAGAGAAGTGTCAAGAATGATGTAATCTAAAATGAGTCAGCAGAGATGTATTATCAATTTAAGAGATCTCAGAGAGAAAGAGATAGTATTTTGCATTTGTCTTCAGAGATTACATCACCAGCACTTGCTTGCGCTGTATGTAAGTAGGATCTTAGACTTTAGTATTTCTCTTAGAAATAGATAGAAAATAGTAAGATTAGACTAGCTGTTTTCTATATTTATGTTAGACTATTCTACAGTGTGACTGCAAGGGCAGAGGTGAGTAGTGGTATCCAGGCTGACAGTGAGGCACTGGTGTCAGAGGATGCCAGACTTCCTGTGGAAGGGGAGCTGGGAAGGGGTACATAGAGAGAGCTGAGACAGGCTCAGCTCTCAGACCCTACACTGCAAGGCCTGAGGCAGGTAGCTAGTGAGGCGCCTGATTCTCAAGGGGAAGGGGAATCTGTATACTGGGACAAAGGGTTACTGTATAGAGAGTGGACCCCTGAGGGAGGGCTAGAAGGTGAGAGGATACAGCAGTTGGTACTGCATAGAGCCTACCATCTGGTGCTTCTAGCCATAGCCCATGATATTCCCTTAGCAGGTCATATGGGCATAAAACATATAAAGAGACATATTATGCAAAACTTCTATTGGCTTGGAATTTCTAAGATGTAACAGGGTACTGCAGGACCTGTGAGCAGTGCGAAAAGGTAGACAAGGCAGGGACAAGGTGAGAGCTCTTTTGATGTCTTTGCCTGTGATTGAGGAGCTATTTCAGAGGATAGCTATGGATATTGTGGGGCCTCTGTGTACCCCAAGTTCCACAGGGAAAAAGTATATCCTAGTGGTAGTAGATTATGCTACAAGATGCCCTGAGACAGTAGCTTTGTCCTCCACTGAAGTGGAAAAGGTAGCAAATGCTTTGTTAGAGATTTTCATTTGGGTAGGTTTTCCAAAAGAAATACTGACTGACAGAGGTGTGAATTTCATGTCAGATCTGCTGGCTTGTCTGTGGAAGTACCATGGGGTGAAGCACCTAAAACCCACCCCCTACCATCCCCAGACTAATGGTCTTGTTGAGAGGTTAAACTCTACAATCAAGTCCATGCTATGGGCATTTGCAGACCAGTTTAAGAGGGAGTGGGACAAATATTTTCCCCATCTGTTGTTTGCTTACAGAGAGGTTCCCCACGAATCCACAGGTTTTTCACCCTTTGAATTGTTGTATGGGCATAGGGTGAGGGGGCGTCTAGATTTAATTCGTGATGAGTGGGAAGGTGAGTGTGAATCTCACAAGGAGTCTGTTGTGGCATATGTCCTAAACCTCAGGACAAGGCTCAGGGAACTCATGGGATTGGCCCAGGAGAACCTGGCAGAAGCCCAACAACAGAAAAAGGTCTGGTATGACAGGAATGCTCGAGCTAGAGAGTATGCTGTATGGCAGCAATGGTTCTCATTCCTGTCAGACACAACAAGCTGCAAGTAGATTGGGAGGGACCCTACAAGGTGGAAGAAAGGTAAGTGATATTAACTACATGGTAGAACTGCTAGGCAGGATGCAGGAGCACAAATTATATCATGTTAACATGATGAAACCTTATCATGATTGGGAGGCCCTTGTGCTGAGTATTTGCAGTGGATTGCAGGAGGCGTCTGAAGGAGATCTGGTGAATGATCTCCTCAGTGATGCTTGGACTGACACCTCAGTGGAAGGGGTAGCAATGTCCCACCAGCTATCTCCTATCCAGGTTTGAGAAATCCAAGCCAGTGTTACAGAAGTGTGGGGACATGTTCACTGGGAAACCAG
The DNA here is from genome assembly GCF_019279795.1 of Protopterus annectens. Taxonomy (NCBI): domain Eukaryota; kingdom Metazoa; phylum Chordata; order Ceratodontiformes; family Protopteridae; genus Protopterus; species Protopterus annectens. Next base: position 430,547,285 of record NC_056750.1, on the reverse strand, counting down.
GGTGCACCCACCTGGTGCAGCACCAGGTGGATACAGGACCCCGAAGACCTATTAGGGAGGCCCCTTATAGGGTGCCTGAGAGAGTCAAGCAGACTCTGAGGGAGGAGGTATAAGAAATGTTGGAAGTAGGGGTAATTCAAATGCCCAACAGTCCCTGGGCCTCCCCAGTGGTGCTGGTGCTAAAGAATGATGGCAGCACCAGGATCTGTATGGACTACAGGAAATTAAATAGTCACACAGAGTCAGATGCTAATCCCATGCCTAGGACAGATGATGCCATAGAGCAGCTGGGTGGGGCTAAGTATCTTTCCACCATTGATCTTACCAAGAGTTACTGGCAGGTGCCATTGACTCCCAGTGCTAGAGAGAGGTCAGCCTTTGTGACTCCTTTTGGCTTGTATGAGTTCACAACTATGTCCTTTGGGATAAAAAAATGCCCCAGTGACTTTCCAGAGGCTGGTAGATCATATTCTAGCAGGAGCTGGAGGGTTTGCCCTTGCTTACATCAACATGTCAGGGAGGTGCTGGGCAGACTACAGAGAGCACGGTTGACCATTAAGCCCAGCAAATGTCAGGTGAGTATGGCAGAGGTCTCCTACCTGGGACCTTGAGTGGGGAGTGGCAAGATCAGCTCAGAACTGGCCAAAGTGGAAGCCATTCAGGCATGGCCTGCACCTGTTACCAAAAACAGGTGAGGGCATTCTTATGGACAGCAGGGTGCTACAGAAAGTTCATCCCCAGTTATAGTACCATAGCTGCTCCCCTCACAAACCTGACAAGGCTAAACAGGCCAGATAAGGTTGTGTGGACCACAGCGTGTGAGGAGTCATTCCAGAAGCCTAAAGAAGCTTTGAGAGGACCCCCTGTGTTAGCCAGTCCAGATTACAGCAAAGAATTTGTTGTGCACGTGGATGCTTCAAACCATGGAGTGGGGGCTGTACTTAGCCAGATTTTGTCAGTGGGAGAAGAGCACCCAGTGGCTTATCTCAGTCACAGGCTCCAACCCAGGGAAGAATGCTATGCAGCTGTAGAAAAGGAATGTCTAGCCATAGTGTGGGCACTGCAGAAATGTCAGCCTTATCTATATTGAAGAAAATTCACTGTCTTTTATTGGTGTGGCTTCCTAACCAGGTGCACGCTTATTAAGAAATGTAAATTTAGAGTTTCTGGTAGCCTGGGAACCAGAGAAGAGTCAAGAATGATGTAATCTAAAATGAGTCAGCAGTAATGTATTATCAATTTAAGAAGTTAAGAGATCTCAGAGAGAAAGAGATAGCATTTTGCATTTGTCTTCAGAACTGACAACATCAGCAGCACTTGCTTGCTCTGTATGTATGTAGGATCTTAGACTTTAGTATTTCTCTTAGAAATAGATAGAAAATAGTAAGATTAGACTAGCTATTTTCTATATTTATGTCAGACTATTCTACAGTATTATTTTAAGCATGTTCCTGTGATCTCTGAACTCTCGACTAGCACTGTGTTGAATTGAGAAGATTTATCTTGCGTTTTTATTATTTATTATTAAGTATGTTTAAGCCTTTCAGTGACATTGTACTAAGCCACTCCAATAGCCTTAAAAGTTCTGGTCACACATACTAATCGGATAACAGCATTATTACACAGCAAAATCAGTCACCCTTTGGGAAAGGCCTTATAGTAGCTGATAAGTAGGTGTTCTGGTGGCAGTGGATTACTACCTTATAGCCTGGGCAGAAGGGGCATACCTAGTGAACCTGTGCCAGGCTTCCCCAGGAGTGTCTGTGTGTTTGTATATAAATCATATCTCAGAGTGTGTGTGTGTGTGTGTGTGTGTGTGTGTGTGTGTGTGTGTGTGTGTGTGTCAGCGACTTGGGCAGGGACATAAAGCACTGGTTGGACAGAGGGAGTGCTGGGAGGAATTGGCTTGGAACCCTGGTTAAGGATTCCACTCTATAGCTGTGCCAGTGGGGAGTCTTAGTGGAGATCTGGAAAGAAAAGGAGAAACTAGCCCCAGATTGACTGTGATCTCTGTGTGCTCTTAAGGGAAATTGTATTTTACTGTGTGTGTACTTGTTATCCTCCCAATGTACACGCCCATCACTGGTGTTAGTTGTGAGGCTTGGGGCTCTTTGATTACTGGGCCAGTGCACGGGCGTCACAAGTTAACATAAGATTTATATTAGAAGCATAGAGTTGTGGTCACAAGCAGTGTTGTAAAAAGATGTATATGATATCAGGTACTGGTGAAGACTTATTGTGAGGCCTAGAATTCTGAGTGATCAGAAATGGTTTCACGATATGGCAAGCTGAAGAGTATAGTGCCATTGAACCTGCAAATATACAGGAGCAGATTCATGGATTTGATAGGTGAGGTTTTAAGTGTGTTTTAAACAAGCTTACATTCTGAATGGATTTCAGTGGTAGTGGGATGTAGTTCCGCAGTTTAACTGCACTATTTAAATATAGAGAGTCACCTGATTGATTATATGATTTGGTTATAGTGAGTAGTGATTTATCTCCAGAGCATAAAGTTCTACTAGGGAGTAGTGTGATATTAAGTTGTTATGGGCTGGGAAATATTCTGTCTTATAGAGAAGTCTGTGTATTGCAGTTAGCCAAGAAAGAGTTAGGTAATGTGGTAGTTATAATAAGTTAAAATTCAATGATTGCTAAGCAGTACTGAATTCCAATGTTACAGTTTACAGCAAATTTGGCTATTTTATTATAACATTACTCCAGTTTGGATAGCTGTAAGACTTGAAGTCTGGTGAAAATTGAGGAAGCATAGCGAAGAGATGGCAGTAAGAAAGTGGAGGCTATACATCTTCTGGCCATGTCAGTGAGGTAGTGTTTTACATTGTACCTTGTTTTTAATGATTTTTTTTAACCATTTGTGATATGTGGTGGTCAAATTCCAACTGGTCTGCTATGATGACAACCATTAATTTTTTACAATTTACTTGTAATTCCGTGGTGTTGATCACAGAGGTGATAGCGAATACTGATGTTTTGGATGAGATGTGTGTTGGGGTAATTTGTTTTTAGGGTTTAGAAGCAGTTTTAAATTATTTACCATGTTTCAACTGATAAGATGGATAGCTGTATAAGGTCTTGACGTTTAGAGAGAGTCCTGGCTAAGCAGATTAGGGTTGAGTCAAAGAATTTAACTAAAGTAGCATTTTTTTGTAACAGTATAGAGATCATTGATGAATATTTTGAAAATTATGGGGCCTAGTGTGTATATATAAATAAATAAATAAACAAATAACTAAATATATATATATATATATATATATATATATATATATATATATATATATATATATATATATATATATCTCCTCGTGGGACACCAATAGTTACTGGTAAGAAGGTGGAGAAATCATTTTTCCATTTTACTGCTTTTGCTCTGTTTGAGAGGTATCTATGGAACCACTGCTGTAAAGAACTGGAGAGACCCAAGAATGAGAACTTATGTAAGAGTTTCTGGTAGGAGACAGTATCAAAAGCTTTTGATAAGTCTGGGAAGAGGGTGGAGACAAGGCTCCTAGTGTTTCTATAGGTGCTGACAGTATTAATAAAATTCAGCAAAGTGGTAGTTGTGCTATGATGATGAAGGACGTTATGTTGAAGACATTAGCTGGCTATGTATTCGGCATTTGACAACGTGTGTATAAATACATTTTTCTAATATTTTTGATATGGGAGATAATATGGCAATTGGCCTACAGTTTGAAAGACCTGTTTTGATTTGCCATTGTGCAGTACAATAATGAAGGATATTTTTCCCTAGCAGGGGTTCTTTATTTGCACATTTGAATTGATTTATCAGAACCAAGACTGGATACACAATAGCCTAAGCAACTGTTTTAAGATACTCTCCTGGTAGAATATCAGAGGCAGTTGTACTGAGCTTTAATTTTTTTAGGTATTTTTTGAGGGTATCTAAACAGGGACATCAAGAGCTTGATTAGTTGCCTGGGTGGTTAATGACATCACTGTCTGTATAAAGTTGGCATTGAATTGACTGGCTATATTATTTTGTTTCTAAGTGTCATGTGTTGGCTGTGTAGTTTGCCCTTGGTTTAACAGTTTATTGACTGAAGCTCAGAACAGTTTTGGATTATTATTCTGTGCATTTTGATTGGTTGACTAACTGGCTTTCTTATATTTGGAAATAATTAAGAAACCTTAAAAAAAATAATTAATCTATACACTAGTAAAGTATAAGCTGCCTTATTTCTTGTACAGAACTTCCAGACTTTGTTCCTTTGTTTCATGAGTTTTTCATCTGCTAAGAATAGCCATGGGGTAGGGATGACTTAGCCTATTTTTGTTGTAAGTGGACTAGTATGTTTAGAATGCCTAGAAATATTTTATTGAGGCCACAGACAGAATCATAAATGGGAAGAGTCTTTAGGGACTCCCAGTTAAGGAAACATACTGTATTAATAAAAGTCTTTAAGAAAAGTAGTAAGCGTTTTTTTTTAATCATGCTCTAATGATGCGTTTTGGGGCTGTTGCTTTGGTACAGATTGGCAAGCGATCACTTTGGATGTCTGAGATGAGATTTTATTTGGAGAGGATATTAGGATCCAGTTGAGGGTTGATTGTCCGGCTGTGGCTTTGCTATATCTAGTTGATGTGGTTATAAGTTGGGTTAACTTGTACAGCTGGATATTATTGGTTGGATTTTCAGGCTGTATGGTTTGCCACTGTATATTAACATCACCCAATATTAGGGTTTCATGAAGGATTTTTGAGGAGACCCAGCAGAAGATATCTTTGAGTATTTTCTCATTGTTACCTGGGCATGTGTGTGTAGGGCAGTTGTCAAATGGCCAGCTACACTGACACCCAGAATATCAACATTAAAATGTCATCACAACAAACACTAACATGTTTTTTTTTCATGCTTTGTGAATTACCTGGACAGGAGTAAACCAAATGTAAGTGTTTCTGCAGGGGGCAAGCCCTCCCTGCACCCTCTATATCCCCTTATAATTTGATACAAGTAGGTTGTTAGATAGTAGGTGCATGAGGAGTTGGTGGTGGATACATCTTTCTAGAATCTTTGATAGGAGTGATAGGATCACAATCATATGGTAGTTGGAGAGGTCATTTGAGGGGCCACCCTTGTGGAGGGGATGATATATGATGCTTTCCACAAGAATGGAATGGTGCGTTTGGTAATGGACCTATTAATTAGTAGGGAGATGGGGTTGGCAATAGCCCTAGATGCAGTTTGGAGATATTCGGCTGGTAGATTGTCGGCAGTGAAAGTGGTTGGTTTGAGTTTTGCTAAGAGTTGCTGAATGGTTGGTGTTGGTACTGGTTTGAGTGAGAAGGGGGTAGAGTTAGTTTGGCATTTTGGGGATTGTGGTTGGGTTGTGGGTGTTATATAAGTTATGAGTTTCAGTACGGAAGAGGTAAAATAGTTGTTGAAGTTTGAGGCAATGTCAAGGTCTGTTACTTCAATATTTAGTGGTAGTGTAGTGGCTTTTTCCGGCTGGAGGATGTTGTTCACTGTAGCCCAGCATTTCTGTGGGTTGTTACTGTGTTTCCTTTGTAAGCAAATATAGTGATTTTGTTTGACCATATTGACCTGCTTTTTGCTTTATTTCTATGTTCAGAAAAGTTTTGCCTGGTTTTGGGTGTTTTGTATTGTCGCCAAATTTTCTTTCTTTGATACAGTGTCCCATAAAACTCCTGTAAAAAATGTCCACCCTGGGTACTTCAAATGGTACTTTTCAGTGATTTTTTAACTATTCATCTGATCAATATCAGTCTGTAAAACGACTCTTGTCCCTTTCTCTATATTTTTCAGACACTACTGTAACACACGGCACCATCATTAGTCCTCTGATTTTTAACACCTTTATTAATACTCTACATACTTCTCAACAAGCTTATTTTGTATAATATGGAGATGAGTGTACACTTATCTGCTCATCTGATAGCCTACCCCAACTACAAGCTATTATTCAAGATGAATTTAACTCCATGGAAAGCTGGCTCTATAACAGTCGATGTGTGCTTAATTCCTCTCTCTCACAAAAAAAAAAAAAAAAAGACATAATTATTATATTTTTTTAAAACATATCCAAGAAAAAATAATTTCAAATGTTCCTCTCTAAATCATACTGAACTTAACAAAATTTCGCATACTAAGTTATCAGGTGTTATAATAGACAACTAATAGTTTCATCTCTATACACAAAACTGCATTAAAAACACAGGAAAATATGATTCCTGTATAAAACCAAGACATTTCTAATTTACTCTAGTAGTATTTCTCTGGCCTTAACATACCGTCTGCATGTTCTTCTATATGGTTATCTCATCCTGACAAATCTTCAGATATCACTAAAATCCATACTGGAACAATGTCACAATAAAGTAGCATGGTTTGCAACCGGTATGCTCCTTTAAGTTCATTATTGCTCTACACTCAGTGCTCTAAATTGGCTAGAACTTCTCCATTACTTCACAAATACTCAACTTCTTTAACTCACAGAACAATATTTAACCCTTCTTCTTGTCCAGCAAATGGCTCCATTTACCACTACTATCTTTATAAAATCATCCTCTTCACTCTACAGATAAAAAAATACTTGAAATTTATCAACCAAGAAAAACTAGAGGACAAAGTCTGTACCGATACTGTGCAGCCGAAGTATGGAACACCATCTAAAATATTATTAGGTCCATACCTAACATTCATTTATTTAGGTCGACATTAAAAGAATTTATCTCTGAACCACGGTTGTGAGATTGTTATACACCAGGCTAATCCACTCATTTCATTCCTCTATGCTAAATTTCATATCACCTGACTTTAATCTACCTTCCTAACCCTCTGTAAATCTTATCCAATTACTCATTCTATATTTTGTCATTCATCACTCTTCCTCTCTCCCCTCTTCCCAACTTGCCTTTATTGCTATGCTTATTTTCCACTATAAAAGTTTCCTTACGTAATTTTCATTTTTTCTGCATCTCACCTTATTTATCTTAATCTTCTACATACTACTTCTTATATGCCAAAATGATACAATATTTTCTGCAGTTCCATCCATGAAGTCTCCCAAAATGTCTAACCCATTTTCAATACCCTATACTTATAACTGGTATGTAGTCTTGCATTATATATCTCTATAATTGCTACTCTCTTTTTATAACTGTTTAAACATAATTTATATTTGTTTTTCTGTTTATCTTTTGTACTTTATTGTCATATTTTTATTATTTGTTTGCATTTATGGAGTTTTCTCCCCAGGCCTCCTCTAAAAATGGATATTTTGCGCCTAGTCAGATTTTTCCAGTAAACAAATATCTATCTCTCTAAGGTTTACTATCAAAATCTTGAATATCAAAACACATTTTGTACACAAACAACGAAAAAAAATTCTGAATTCCTGAATACTAATTAGGTAAACATGTTGAAAACATGTCAATTCGAAATGATCAAACCAATGGCTTTGACATTTCCAAACGTTTACTTGCTCACACTTATCTGCCTTCTTCCCAGCAGTAAGAACGTACGCAGTTCAGTACTGCACATAACTTTAATTCACATTTTTGCAGGTGGGCAAGCCCCCTGCAACACCCACACCCCCTGCAAATTATATATTCCAACTCTGAGATCGCACTACAGTGAGGAAAAGGGTAAATTTCCATATCCGCACTGCACCATGATCTCTATTCATAGCGTCAACCTCATATGAGTGAATGCACAATAGCATTAGCTAAACAACATTCGTAAAATTGCAGTTCGGCAATACGAGAATCAGCCAATACACATTCAGCATTTCCATGTCCACCTAGCTACACTTCTACATTTTGATAGTAAACCTATATATATATATATATATATATATATATATATATATATATATATATATATATATATATATATATATATATATATATATATATATATATATATATATATATATATATATATATATATATATATATATAAATAATACGTAGAGAGAGAGAGTGAGAGAGGTGTATAGCTTTTTTGTTGAATACTCATTTCACTGAATCTCAAATCACTGAAAACCATTCATTGAAAACTGTTTTCATTGAAATCCTATTTTATCAAATCACAAGTCATTGAAAACTGTAGATGTGTATATATATAGTATGTGATGACATAGTTTTTGGGCATAGTTGTCATCACAGAAGTGTGTTTGCAAAATTGTGTATGAATTAGTATTGGCTACCACAATGCTGTATCCCCAGATCTGTAAAAGTTTGTGTACCAACACTGATTCACTGTCTGCCATGTTTTTTTTCTTTTCTCCATGGTTATGTAATTGTGGTGTTAGTATATTTAAGTTAGGGGGAGTGGAGGGGGCAAAGCTTTTGTATGGCATATCTCTTGTATAGAATGTTTTCTATGAATTGCATTTTGACAAAATGAGTTTTCGGTGAAGAGCTTTCAATTTATTGTTTTCAGTGATTTGAGATTCAAACATCGATATATGTATATATATATATATATATATATATATATATATATATATATATATATATATATATATATATATATATATATATATGGATCAACTTTGCTTACCCGAATGCCCACATCACTGACTTCCACTTTACCGAGATGAATACACCAACAAACCAGATGACTGACATCCAAAACATTGACTTCCGACTTGAGATAAGTAACCACTTGGCCATCCCAAAAAAAAAAACAGCTGGGGGGGCTTTGCCCCTCATACACCCCTAACTAAATATACCAACTCTGAGATCACACTATTGTGGTGGTACGATGCAAAGTTCAACAGGATGGCCAAGCAGTTACTTACCTCAAGTGGAATGTCGGTGTTCCGGATGTCGGTCTTCTGGTTTGTCAGTGTATTCGTCTGGGTAAAGTGGAAGTCGATGATGTGGGTGTTCAGGTAAGTGAATTAGACCCCATATATATATATATATATATATATATATATATATATATATATATATATATATATATATATATATATATATATATATATATATTTATTACATATATAAATACATATATATGCATATATGGGAGCAGAGTCTTATGTCAAAGTGGTTTTCATCAAGAAGTGAAAAAGGTGGCACAGTTCATCGAAAATAAGCTGATGAAAAAGTACTGACTTTTTTACCATGAGATCATGGTACAGTGGGGATTGGGGCAAATGCCCTTAACCCCATTGTAGTGTGATCTCAAGACTATCATAAATAAATAGCAGGGGGTCTCAGAGCACAGAACTCACAGGGGGTGTGCAGGGGGGAAAGCCATTTGTTTTAGTTGTGTTGCATTCTTTTATGGGCAGATATATGTAGCTTTCAATGTTTGGGTACCAGTGTCATTTGACTCAACTGTTTGTGCATCCCTAAAACAGAAGTAACACTCTGCAACACAATGGGGAAACGAAAACAGAAAACCATTGTGGAGTGATTTATTAGCTCTAAAACTAGACTGAGTTAGTTTCACAGAAAAGAAGCACACAGCATTAAATTGAGAAGAAGCTGATAGACTGAGGAATATACATTCTATAAGGAATTTCTCAGAAGAGCTGGGCAAATCCTACAGAATCACCAGCCATAAAAGCATTGCCAGCAAGACTGTTTGCCATCTTACAGTGAACTACAGCATTTTGTAAAATGTAACTATTTGACTTATGCTAAAATCTATCATCCTAAAGAAGCAAAACAATGCCTCACTATTTAAGATATGTCTAAAGTCATTAATCAAATGGAAAAAAGTACCAATGTAACCTGAATTACAGTTCTTCCATCCAATCTAGTCACACAGCTGAAGCCTGCCTTCAAGCAACAAACTACCAGCACATCTTCATAATGAAAAAGATCACTAACAACTGGATGATACTCATATTATGATAAATATAGGACAAACAGAAATTAAGAAAACAAATGAAAACTAATCTAAAGAGTGACTACGCTGACTATTACAATTTGAATTCTGACAATTATTAAAACTAACAACAAAAAAGGAAATAAAATGCAAATTAAAAAAAGTTTTTAAGTTTCTTTAATAACAATACCTAAAAATGTATAACAGGAATACTTTATAGTTGGAGTATGTGTTATTGTGGGATTTAGTTACGTCTTCAAAAGTATTTTTCAAGTCAGGGTTTACCCAGGATGAAAAACAGTCAGAAATGATTGATCTTGTGATAACACACACCTCAGTCATGCCACATAGGATGTTTCACCCAGTCATTTACGATTGTCATTCATCAGGGACACAATTTCTCTATAAATCCCCAGTGAAAGGCTGAATACTTCAATCAAGAAACACACATTACATTGTAACAAATCCTCACAAAAATTACTTCCATTTGTTTGTTCCATTTCCACACTGTTTCTTATGGGCAGAGACAAGCAAAATACGCATATAGCTAAATGCTTATCTTAGAATACACAAAATAACATTCCTCCTACTCATGTGAGCACAACCAAATGTGTGTGTGTGTGTGTGTGTGTGTGTGTGTGTGTGCGCTATGAAGAACAGCTATTGTTGCAGACCATACACCTATGACAATTCTTAACAAGTATGCTAGTTCAGTTTGCAAACAACTGTGGAATACAGCTCACTGACAGCCAGTGAAAACCATGTGCAATATCACTGAACAAAATGTTATTTTGTTTATACACACTTAAATATAATAAAATGTTTCACTAATTAACAAATCAGTCCTGTGACCATACATGGATAGCGATCACACAACTAATGGTAAAAAAGAAACTATAAAAATGCTGTGTTCAGTATGAATGATACCTTGGAGGTGGGAGGTATTATAGAGGCTTTTAACATTTGATCCCGAAACTGAGCCCTTCAGCTTTATCTTCAGGATCAAATCTAGTTAGTTTGGAATAAATCTCACTGTGGAAAATGAATGTAGTTTGAATGTCACCATTGCTGCTAAATATGTGGTGGACAAGACATGACAGGAGTATCACCATTCAACCCTACACCACTGTTACTAAATAATGTGATGGATGGATGGAGTTTGATTTCCACTGCTAGCACAAATTATTGTGAGGTGTAAGGGTTATGGAACTTAAATCCATGTTACTGGTACATATTATGTAAGCAAGGGCTGATTGGATATAAGATCTCAAGGCATACGAAAACTACTACCTTGGCTCATAAACAACACCTGTCACACCCAAATAATCATCACACTGCCACAGACTACAGATGAGGATTATAATTACTGACTTCCCAGGATTACACCCACCTTGGGTAGAGCCCAGTGCCTTATTGTCTGTCTTACCAACAGTACCTGAGACTCAACCAAACTATTTTCTCATGCCCAACTCTCACAATGCTTCCTAAGAGGGCTACTGATTCCTCTCCCATGATGGTATCTCCTTTTCCTGTGCTCACAGTACCTACTGCCATCAATCACATTACTGATATTTTACTAAGATCTCAGTTGCCGAGCATTTGTTAATGAGTCAACCAACATTAAATTACAATGAATAAAAACTAAACAGTCTTCCTCCTAAAGGGTGGATACCAATAGTGACATCACTACTGTAATAGGTACATAGGTGTTTACTGGGCTAACGACCATAAGAGCCTTTTTAAGCCTAACCATGCATCTCACATCTCTGACAAGTTCTGATACCCTTGATAAGTGTAAGCAGGGGCCTGGGAGATGAACAATTTACAGATTGACTGTGTCCATTAGAGACATAGATGCCAAACCAGAGATGCATTTCCTGTTCCCCATCCAACTGTCCAAGTTGCACTTGAATTGGGTTAAGGAGCAACTCTGCTTCACATGGATGGGGAGCCTGTTCCAGAGACAGGGCAATCTCTTGGATACATACCTGTCTCTCCTGCAGGTCCTATTTATATCACAGGCAAGGTTTAAGTCTTTAGAATGGGTAATTCGGGTGCTGTTTGTTTTGTGGATAAGCAGGAGGTCCATCAGAGTGGGGTCTGACAATGCCCTGTATATCAGGCATAGATCTCCCTTCAAAAGCCTGTATGAGACAGAATACAGTGGTAGAGCCTTGAGGCAGTCTGCATAGGACATTTTACTTAAGCCCTGTATTCTTTTAGTAAAGAAACTCTGTGAACGTTCCAATTGTTGGCTATGCCTGGTTAGGTATATACCAAAGGGGGCAATGTACTCAATGATAGGTCTGATGAGTACCGAATACAGTGGAACAATCACTTCCTTGGATTTAGATGCCATAGAATGATTTCCTCACTACTGTAGATACGGGATGGTCAAAAGCACAATTACTATCTATGTATGCCCCTAAGTCCCTGACTACTGGGTCAACTCTAAGGGGTGTGTTGTCAATATGATAATTGTCAGGGGTGGATTACTTCCTGAAGGATACTATTATGCATTTTGTGGCATTTAGTTTTAGTCCATGGCTCTGACACCAGTTGTTTGTCTTTGTCAGCCCCTCCTGGAGAACATTTGTATCATTGTGGAATGATGCAAACATTAATGAATGAGTTTTTAAAAATGACTGATTTTATATATATATATATATATATATATATATATATATATATATATATATATATATATAAAATATGTGTATTTTATATATATATATATATATATATATATATATATATATAGCTATAGCTACATATAGCTATAGATACACACACACATATATATATATATATATATATATATATATATATATATACACAATGCAGTATTGCAATTATACAGGGGAAATTAAATAAAATGTTTTAATACAGATGGACTGTTTACAAAGAAATGTAACTGCATCTGTTGTTGGTATTTCTGATTGCTTATTGTACTTAACTGAAGCTTCATTTTGAAAATAAAGTCCAACTAGTTAGTGATCCATAAATCCTTAGCTTCTAACTTACTCCACAAGTTGGAATGAGCAGGTCCAAACAGCAGTCCCAGATGACAAAAATAAATAAATAAAAAAATAAAAAAATAAGAAAACAGAACTAACAGCTCTGATTCGGGATACTTTATGGAGGTTAGATATATTTCAAACACAACTGGAGCCTGCTTTCCTTTTAAAACGACTGCTAAAATACGTAGTTTTATGCTATGATGAGGTAATTCAGCATGCCAAGGAAAGAGTGAACAAGGCAACTGTAAACAATTCCATATTATTAAAAGAAAATTGCTAAATCTAATAAAATGTAGGCTACTTAACATTTTAAATCTAAGAAAGGATATGTATTTTGTCACTCACCGTATTAATTACTATATTAATCCATAGTCTTAGGGTTGTTGTTACATAACTGCATGCCTAATTCTGTCATAGTATTAAAATGAAGTTAGAGGTATGACACAATATTCTTGGTTGAGCATGAAGTTGGAAAATGTACTGTAGTGTGTCAGTTTTTAAAACTTTGCTTAAAACATAATGCTTGTATGAAAGATCTTAGCAAACTTTCTGTAATAATACAGTGATATTCATTTAATGGTCTAGTTTTCACTCATGCCAAATAACATGCATTTTTTGTGTTATACAATTTGATCAAAGGGACAGGGAATTTGTAAGGAGACAGTTGATTAAACCTCCTCTGAAATTAAATAAAAAACAGTCAGTGAGCCAGCAGTTGTAACTAATGTTTTCTTAAGAGCTGATTAGGCCTAAGAATATAAATAGAGGCAACCATGCACACTCATTAAGCAGCAGATGCAATGATTCTATTAAACTATAAAAGGCAGATAATTTCTTATTAAAATAAACACATTGGTAATCTAAGATTCGGATAGAAACAGCCTTTTTCTATTCAATTAAAATTATGAAGGTGATGGCACATTTCTATAGGAGGCTGCATCTTGTAATGAGAACATTCTCTATACTGTAAACAATGAACTGCAGATCAAATATGGAACCCAGCATTTATTTTTCACTTTGAAGAATAGAAAAAAACGAAAGATTTTTAGCACTAATGTGGTTTTGGCAATATCTAGTACTTCTGTTGTTTCTAGGAGATACATCCCAAAACACTTAGACATACAAATCTTAGAAAAACAGTTAAAACAAATTTAAAATTCTGAAGGAGGTATGTGAGCAAGATTTTCAGACTCATTATAAAAATCTGTTAAAAGGAATTATGTGGTTCTTGTTATCAACAATGCAAGAAGCAAAGCTGAGAAGACTTTTTTGTGTATGCTCTAGTTTTAGAAGTGTCAGGGAGGAAGTACTGTTAGGTGTATGTTTGTTTTAGAAGTGCAGAATTGTGATTCTCTGAATAAGGTAAAATGGATGGCTTATAAGAAGTCAGAAGGAGTTGCATTGTGTGTTTGTGGATTTAGAGAAAGCATATGACAGGGTGCCTAGAGAGGAGTTGTGGTATTGTATGAGGAAGTCGGGAGTGTCAGAGAAGTATGTAAAAGTGGTACAGGATATGTACGAGGGTAGTGTGACAGTGGTGAGGTCTGCGGTGGTTGTACGGATGCGTTTAAGGTGGAGGTGGGATTACATCAAGGTTCAGCTCTGAGCCCTTTATTATTTGTAATGGTGATGGACAGGTTGACAGACGAGATCAGACAGGAGTCCCTGTGGACTATGATGTTTGCAGATGACATTGTGATCTGTAGTGAGAGCAGGGAACAGGTGGAGGAGACCATGGAGAGGTGGAGATATGCTCTAGAGAGAAGAGGAATGAAGGTCAGCAGGACTAAGACATAATATATGTGTGAATGAGAGGGAGGATAGAGGAATGGTGAGGATGCAGGGAGTAGAGGTGGCAAAGGTGGATGAGTTTAAATACTTGGGATCAACAGTTCAGAGTAATGATGAGTGTGGAAGAGAGGTGAAGAAGAGAGTACAGGCAGGATGGAGTGGGTGGAGAAGAGTGTCAGGAGTGATTTGTGACAGATAAGTACCAGTAAGAGTGAAAGGGAAGGTCTACAAGAGGGTAGTGAGACCAGCTATGTTATATGGGTTGGAGACAGTGGCACTGACAAAAAGGCAGGAGTCAGAGCTTGACTTGGCAGAGTTGAAGATGTTAAGATTTGCACTGGGTGTTACGAGGATGGACAGGATTAGGAATAAGTATATTAGAGGGTCAGCCCAGGTTGGAAGGTTTGGAGACAAAGCCAGAGAGGCAAGATTATGTTGGTTTGGACATGTGCTAAGGAGGGATGCAGAGTATATTGGGAAAAAGATGCTAAGGATGAAGCTGCCAGGTAACAGGAAAAGAGGAAGGCCTAAGAACGTTTGTGGATGTGGTGAGAGAGGACATGCAGGTGGTTGGTGTGACAGAGCAAGATGCAGAGGACAGGAAGAAATGGAAACAGTTGATCTGCTGTGGTGACCCCTGATGAGGGCAGTTGAAAGAAGAAGAAGGTAACACAGAAAAAACTAAGAGAGGATTTAATTCTTTGGGTACCTGTAAACACAGAATGCAAAATTTCATATAACCCAAAGAATTTGAGAAGAAGAAATAAAGTGATATTTTAACAACTGAGTGATGAAAGATATGTCTTTGTTGTTAATGGTTCTGACCTCACTTGTAAGAGCAATATTGAGGATAATTGTGTGTAGAACTAGTCTCCTGCTTAACCCTCTAGTCTCTGATATGCTTGCTTACTGGCAAGTGATGATAATCAATGTGTTACTGTCCCAATGTCCCTGGGTCAATGGCACTCTGGAAGTCACAAATGAAGATGGTATGCAGAATCCTTTAGTAATATATTGTTTAGCATTTATTACTGCAGCAAAGAGAAGTAGGTATGTTGCCATCATTAGATACTAATGCATATTTTTTCTGCTTTGCTAAGTGATTGGGCATGTGCCAGAGATGATACAGAATGTGGTCTGTAGACCTTCCACGTACTTTTGTGAGAAACATGGTACACAAAGATGTATAACTATCAGCAGCACTTTTCAGAACCGTATGTGCTGAGGCAGATATTGCATTTCCTGTATAGCAGACATTTTCTTTCTATAAAACCTTTTAGAGGCATACGTACATCTCAGGGTGAGGGGTTCATGACAGGGATGGAATTTTTGTTCAGTATAATTTTCTGGAAGCATTTGTCCTAGGAGTTAGGTTAGCTGTTCAGTACACTGAGGCAACATCAGGCAGCTACTATTAGTGGGTGATTATGTAGGTGGGACTTGCCTGCTGGAATGGCAGTAAGGTCTGGATCTGTTTTAGAAGTAGGGGATCTTTCTAGCAAGTAATGATACAGGGGTCTTACCTGCTGGATTTGTTGTTGGTTCAAGGATTGGTTGCATATATTTTTTCTCGGTGGGACCCATCATATGACAGACACTCAGCATTGTTTTATTGTTCTTCTTTGTGTTCAGTTGTGTGCAATATTACAATACTGGTGTAACATTTTATTTATTTTTATTTTATTTTTATTTAACATTTGTTGACCGGGAAAGTCCGATTAGGTTCCACAGAGCCTGTTTTCAGTGGAGGCCTGGGGAGAAATGCTCCAGATGCATGTCTTTGGAATGTGGGAGGAAACCCACGCGAACACAAGGAGAACATGCAAACTCCACACAAAAGGCACCCAAGCCGAGAATTGAAATGGAGAACCTCTTGCTGTGAGGTGACAATGTTAACCGTTGCACCACTGCGCCACCATACTGTATTGTCATGAGGAAGTGCATCGGTTTGGATGTGTTCTGGTTGAGATACTGCATTTTAATGTTTTCACAGGACTGGCTGTTGCTGTGTAACTCATGTTGCATGGAGTACCACATCAGTTGTAACCTTTCCATTAGTAGTGTGCTAATGTTTCTTTATTCAACTACATTTTGCAGATGAGCTCCAAATCATTACAAGTGCAGCTATATAAGCAGAGAGTAATATGCCACTATATTTCTAGTGAAGTATGAAACACATCTCATGTAATACAGTCATGGAGTATGTGGTTGTGTTTTCTGAGTGCAAAGTACTATTTGTCTTCTACCACTGTGTCTTCTCAGATGGCCATGTATTTCACGAGTCTTTGTACTCCTACTGGTAAGATCGTATTATGACTGCTGCTGTTCTGCCATAATGAATCATACGATTTGCTTGGCATGAGCATGACGTACAATGCCACTCTTGTTTGTCGACAAATACAATGCAGGACATTGATTTGTAAGTGTACTACATAAAGTCTGTTCAGCTGTCAGAACTGGATGATCTTCTGAAAAACATTTTTACAGTATATACACTGCGATCCTATGACACACTTA
Organism: Protopterus annectens; assembly: GCF_019279795.1. Classification (NCBI taxonomy): domain Eukaryota; kingdom Metazoa; phylum Chordata; order Ceratodontiformes; family Protopteridae; genus Protopterus; species Protopterus annectens. The sequence goes on along the minus strand of NC_056750.1, from coordinate 430,530,107 downwards.
TGTCCTAAATGCTAGTAAAGCTTTCAAGGCACAGATGTAGGGGTCAGAAAGGTGGTAGAACAACTCACCATCAGAAGTGGGTGCATTATATTAAATCACCGCAATGGTATGGCTACATCATGATGTATTATTTAGGACTTTTATCTTGGTGATCTGTGCACCATTTCACATTATATGGACTTCATTGGCACATTGTTGAGGGTCCTCGCTGTGTACACGTTTTATTTGGAGTTACTGCTGCTGGACTGATACACAAATACAAATATGGAATGCACACCCAAATTGTATCTTGTGTAGCCAAACATTTTGCCATATGCATCTTGCACTGTGCTTATAACCACATGACCACTGCTCTAGTTCTCTGTGTAGCAGATAGAAAGCATCCATTTAAAACCCATATGCCTCGCATTCATGATTATATATCTGGACTACTGTGTTATTCCTGGGAGTGTGAGTGTGGGTGGGGTGGGGATAGCCTATTTTTTCCATTTTGGTAATAGCTGCATGTTGCACAGTTTTAGCATACATTACTTTTTTGAAGTATATTGCATATCATGTATACTTGAAAAGGGTATCAAAAACTTCTGTTTCTGCATAAAGGTGTATATGTCTAGGCATCTTATGGTCCCCACAATTGCTAGCCTCGTATTGTTCCTATGCTTATTTGCTATTTTCATTGCTTATTTTATCAATTTGTTAACCCCAACAGTGGACTGGTCAACTGACACTTTTCAGCCATGGTCCATGCAGAAAGATAAGTAGAATTTACAGAGCAAATAGCTATGTGTATACAAACATACATACACAGATTAAGGTTCAAGGTCATATCACAGTGGTTACAGTAACACGTGAATGAGAAAGTCTATCACAGTTCCACAGCACCACGATGTCCAAGCCACCAATATTTTCCAAGGGAATATTTTCAATTTTATTCAATATAATTATGTATATCTCTTGCTGAAACCCGTCACAAATATGAACCAGAGAATGTCTTCTTACAGTTTACAATGACAGTGAAATAATAAAAATAGTACACTGTACTTAGTCTCATCCTTATTGTTTGTGAAACTGCACAGCATTAATATATAATAGCTGGAACTGGGAGTGCCTGAACTGTTAATAAGAACTTCCTACTTAAAATATCTTCTCAGATGGGAGATGATTTAGACAGAGAAGAATGCTTAATCAAGTACCTGTCTGACCAAGTTGATATAACACTAAATCTAGAAGAGAAAAACTTTCATGAAGGGAATACTCAGTAGTGATGTAGGAAGTTGTTTGCAGGTAGCTGCATTTTGTGGGCAATTTATATGAATGTTATTGGTATTAATGTAGTGTTTTATGCCATAAATAGTCAAGTGTTTTTTGCCCTTTCTAAGGAAACATGTCTTCACATCAATAAACATTTTACCCATACTGGATGTGGATATTACAACAAAATTACAATAGTTCTTTTCTTGCCAAATACCATTAATGCTCTCTTCACTGATAGGAGTGAAATGTTTATTTTTATAAGCAGAGACATAACAATTGACAGACTTGCAAATAAATGAGTTCTGCAATTTAGAAAAGGCCATGCTAGACCATTTTTTGTGATGAACACAATGACTAGCAACCCTTTAATCCAGCCATTCTTTCCCTAGTAATTACTTCTGAATATTTCTTTGATGTATACTGCTTTCCGGCTTTATTTATTGTGCCCTATACACTTTCTATGTTGGACATTTGCTAAAAGTATTGCATCTTCTTGTTGCATTCCGGCAGCAATAATGTTAAAAAATAAGTTAATGCACCACCTTTCTTTTTCTATATCTTAAACTTTATTCTGCTCATACAGCATCTGTGAAACTGTGACAACCTTTGAAGGCTCATTAAAAATCTAAATTATACTGATCCATAACATTTTTATGTACAAATAGATACAAGCCTGGTTCTGAACTATGAATGTCTGTGGTACAAAACGCTTCACCAAAGTTAGTAGACCTGTATATAGCACTGCAGGCTTGTTTCAAACAATTACTTTCATAAAAATAAATTAACAAAGACATCAATAAAAAATATTTAAAGCCATCAACTGCACCTTGGCTCTTTTTTTCTTGTTCTTTTTTTTCTTTCTTTAGAGTTTGATATCATTTGTAGAATCACCGTGACATTTCTTGATACTTTTGTCATGTCTTATTGCTCCCTCTTTTAACCAGCACATGGAATTAATTTTGAAACAAACTTTTTGATGCATATATTACTGTCATTTTTATAAGATTACTATCATGATGTATACGTCTCATGTAATGCAGATTAGTGTTTGGAAAATATTGTATTTCACTGAAAAAACTCACTCCTTTTTGTTTCCAACTGCCTGGAATTACCAAGCAAATGTAATATCACCAAAATCTCATTCAGTGACTAGATAACACCCAGACAATCACAGAACTGAAAGTGACTTTGACAGGATTTTGACAGACACGTCATTTACTTCTACGTAAAGCATTTAAGGTCTTTGTCAAAGCAGAAAAAGATGAACTGTAGGCCTTAAAGTTCCATGACAGCCAATGAAAGTGCAAAGTAGATGCCGTTCAGCACTGCACAGTTACAAGTGCGCATCAAGTGCCTTCTGTACATCTCAAGAAAAAGCAGAAATGCCTCAGCTAGTTTTTCAAATGTAATGCACCCTTCAGAAGATAACGCTAATGCTCAGCATTATACAAATTAAGTGTGCATAGCCTGACAAATAATCTGATGCTTGCAGAAATATATATATTTTAAAACAGGTTATTGTAAGAAAACATTATTTTCTCAGGTCTATATCCTTACAAAATATTTTCTACACCCCAAAATAGGTGTCTAACTCATTCAGTACTTTTCAGCTGTTTAGAGTTCTACCAGCAGTACATTGCATAATGACACCATCTTACAAACCAATACATAGACCACTAAGAGTTAGACTGCCCCCTGGCCTGGTTATGTCTGGATCAGCTTAAATTAATGGTTGTATCCCCAGTTCTTAAACTGACAGTGTTAAAATGAGTTCATTGTGGAAAGCTTCATGAAGCCTCATTAAGTGTTGTGTAATCCTAGGATATGAGAAAGTGAAGAGGACCAGTTGCATAATCTAAGTGCTAGAAGTAAATCTGACTGACGCATTAACATGCCAAAGACAGGGAGCTACTGTGCAATGCAGTAAAACAGATTTCAGCAGTCAAAATTATTTTACTGCATCTGGGCAGGTCAGGATTACTTTATATGTAACTGAGGTAATGATTCTAAATTAACTTCTTCGGTACTTTATATTAAAGTACAACAGCATGTAAGCCTGTGGTAGAATCTCAGATTAATAACTGTTTCACATATCTTTCACATTTGCTTTTTAAGAATACTTCATAGTTCTGTGTAGCAAGCACAGCTTATGAAGTAAGTAAGATTTTAAATATGTATTTACACTCTAAGTTCTAAGCCTAACATAATACAGCTTGGGAAATGGCCATGCCTTCCTAGTACCCAAGACACTGCAGTACCACGCTGAATATGTCATGTCTGTGTACAGGCTGTGAGGTAGGCATGTAAGTGTGTGCAGGCTGTGAGGTAGGCATGTAAGTGTGTGCTAACTGTACAGGCTGTGAGGTAGACAGTTGAGTGTGTACTGGTTGTGTACAGGCTGTGAGGTAGGAATGTAAGTGTGTTCTGGCTGTGTACAGATTGTGAGGTAGGCATGTAAGTGTGTGCTGACTGTACAGGCTGTGAGGTAGGCATGTAAGTGTGTGCCGACTGTACAGGCTGTTAGGTAGGAATGTAAGTGCGTTCTGGCTGTGTACAGGCTGTGAGAAAGGCATATAAGTGTGTGCTGGCTGTATACAGGTTGTGAGGTAGGCATGTAAAGTGTGTGCTGTCTGTGTACAGGCTGTGAGGTGGGCATGTGTTGATTGTGCATAGTGTGAGATAAGTATGTAAATGTCTGCTATCTGCGGACAGTCTTTGAAGTAGGCACATAACAGCTCCTCAGTAGATGTCAAGAAGTGAAAGGCAGAAGTGTAGTCAGTAAAGTACATTCTACATGCAGAGATTCATGTTTGTAGAGTTCTCCTACCTCACATTTAAAAACATGCATATATGTGCAGATGCTTCTGCCAGTTGTGTAAAAAATATTAGCATCAGATTCGTTCTTCTTCTTTACAACCATAAATATGGTTGTTTTAGAGAAATTATGTATATGAATATGTCATGCACATTAACTTAGGCAGTTGCAGACATTGTGTGAGATTTGTAAGCCATCACCGCTCATAAGGATTCTATGAAAAAAATGTGATGATCTGAATTTCCAGATATTAAGCCAAGTAAGCCACAGTCAAACAGCTGTTGGGGAGACTGGCATGATAGAAGATGGTTTATATTCATGCTCTAAAGAACATCTAAATAGGTCTAGTAGATATCACAATGATTAACACTCCAAACTACTGATAAACTGCTTTCTGTAAACAGGGATACAGGGTTTTATTCCTTCCACCTTCATTTGTCCACTATGCGACTCTGACCATGTCATTTAACCAGACAGTACTCTTGGGTCACCCCCTGAAAATGGGCACTTGTGTGCAGTGGGTATTACCTGATTAACAAATGTATAAACAATAAAGAAAAGCACAAATGAAGGAATCCAGCATTGCAGATGGGAGTGTGCTTCAGTTTTTTTTTTTACATAACTAGAATATTGTAATAAAAGGCATGTCAGTTCCATAGTAAAAAAGCATGGACATGTTATCTAAAAATGTAAAACTGTTTTCCTGTCAATTGTATATATGTTAGAAATTAGTCTACAATGTCAACACATTAAACTAAGATAGAATTTTCTTGAGCTGCTTAGGAGCTTGTTAAAGCCTGAATGACAGTTACCAAATGAGCAAGAGAACATTCCTAATGTGAAGGCCAGATCTCACCTTTGCAATGGTGAAATGCAGCAAAAATCAACACCCACTCTCTTTCAATGTATGCCAGCCAGAGGAAAAGTATCACTGGCAAGTTGTTTGGCATTATCTAAACTTTCAGCCACTACTGCATACATTTCCAAAATATTATTAATATAAATACAGATAATATTTTCATATCCACTGGCTGGTACAGCTCTTGCTCTTTCTAGTTTAGCACATCACACACACACACACGCACACACACCAACAAAATCAGTTCTATTTTTCTTAGCCATACCTTTCATGAGATGCTTCTCAATAAGCTGAAACATTATCATTTGCTGAAAAACATATGAAAAAGCTTCATATATTTCAAAATATTTACAAATAGATTCTAACGTGCATGACACACACATTTCATACCAAAATACATGTCATTTTACTTGCCCAAACTGAACATGGAGGTTATCATGACATTCATCAATGCAGTGCAGTTCATTAGGTGTCTTAATATTATTGCAAATCTGTAAATATTGTATATTCCAATTAACTGATAACCAAGTAGTAATATGCCCAGCATTGTTCATTTCAAATAGGCACTGTCCATATCATTTGATTTCTTCCACTGTGACGTTTTCAAGAATACATATCAGTAATATATAGCATGGTTGACTGAGACAATATCATGAAAATCTGAAAATATTAACTGAAAAACAATAACAAGTAAGAAAGGTGGTCCCAAGAAATATTGCACCATTCTGGTAGATGCTAACTTGGGGCCCATTCTCTTGTTACATCACTGCATCTACCTGAAACTTAGTGATGTAATACACAAATATGTAACAACTGTACAGTCTAATACTCAGAAGCAATTACTTGCAGAATAGTACAATGTGTAAAATTGTTCCACAAAGAAACCAGCCCTCATTCTCAGAAAATTAAACCAGAGTAGTGAATGGACATGTAGAATTAATATCTGAGCAAACGTAGCAGCAGAGTCCTTATGCAAATCAACCACGAGAATGATAAAGGCTAGATTGACCTTGTTTTAATATTTTACAGGCTGTAAGCAGTTCGAAATGGGATGAAAAGTAGGCAAACATCTTAAAGTCATTGGAGCTGGCTCTGGTGTAACTGAAGACAAAAACAAATTATCTGACGGGTTGCAAGCCAAGGGTGTAAGACAGTATCAATTTTTTTTTCATAGTGGAAAAGTTAGCATGCAAATGACTTCATGAAAATAACTATTCTTGTCTTGAAAATGTGCTTGAATGGCTCAGTACATATTTCAATAAATAATGTGGAAAAGCCATTGAAAAGGAAGCTATTTAAAGGTCCAAAAGAGTAATTCAAAAGTCTGATTATTCCGCTGCTCCTATTAATTATTTTGTAGTAACAAGTATACTTTCTTCCTGAAAAAGGCAATCCTCCTGACTGATCATTTGGTAACAGTATTATACTGTGTGTGTGTGTGTGTGTGTGTGTGTGTGTGTGTGTGTGTGTGTGTGTGTGTGTGTGTGTGTGTGTGTGTGTGTGTGTGTGTGTGTGTGTGTGTGTGTGTGTATATATATATATATATATATATATATATATATATATATATATATATATATATATATATATCTAAGTCGACCTTGACCCACCAAAATTAAGTTTCTCAGAATTGTAATTTCATGACCCCACTTTTCCGAAAGTGCATTTATCTGAAAATGCGAAAAACAGGATCAACGAAAACCATCCGAGGTTGTTGTTGTACATCTCGGCACAGTGGGAATAAGGGAATATTTCCTTTTTCCCACTGCAGTGTGATCTTGGAGTTAGAATACATAAATAGTGGGGGTGTGGGGGCTTGCCCCCTGCATGAATGTGTTTAGACTTGTCATGTTTTTTTTTTGGTTTTCATTGATCCTGTTTTTTGTGAAAGTGTATTTTCAGATAAATGCACTTTTGGAAAAACAGTGTCGGGAAATCACGTGGGTCAAGGTAGACCTATATATATATATATATATATATATATATATATATATATATATATATATATATATATATATGTGTGTGTGTGTGTGTGTGTGTGTGTGTGCGCGTGTGTGTGACTATAAAACACATGTATGCATTTTTCTATCATTCTCTTGGAGCACTTCATTATTTTATATCTTCACATGTTAAAAATGAAATGGGGAATGAATTACAAAGATACAAATAAATCATTGCAGTCAGGTACTATGGCAACATTTCACAAGTCTTTACAATAGCATTGTAACTACAGTGGTTCAAATCCTGACTGAGTACTCAAGTACATGTTTATAAGATGAACAAGATAAGTGAAATACTCATTCACTCCAATGGAGCTCAGGAAGGTTGCATTGTAACTTTCAATGGGTGGAGCCTAAGTCTTTTGACAGAACCAGATTATGTCCTCACATTTCAAACAAATGTTTGTTTGTCGCCTCACAGTAAGACGCTGTCCGGTTTGAGTCTCAACTAGAGAGTCTTCTGCGTGGAGACATGCACGAATGGGCGTACCTTCGTTGAAGGTTGTGCGTCAGGACTGGCAACACGGCATGTAAATATCAACTACCAATCATTAGTGGACTGGAGTTCTGCTGTGGTGACCCCTAACCATGAAAGGCCGAAAGACTCAACATTTCAAACAAATGTTCGTATCCCTGGAACCACAGGGGTTATGAAAGAAATATAAATAGCAATCTCTTAGCACAAATTATTTTTATAGTGGCAGCATTCTTTAGGTTCTAGGTCTTAAACTGAGTTTTATAAGTCACAGTAGACACAGTAACTATAACATTTTTAATATTTTGTAAACAACTTACAATATCTCAACAGCCACTCAACATACTGTCAGCAACATTTTATTCATCTAGCTGAGACCTTTCATATGGGGCTAAGAGCTTCTGTTTGTGTTACTTGGTTGTTGAGATGTTTAGAAAAATGTGAAAATTATATCTATATAAATTAATAACTGAGAAACAACAGTTAATATCTATTTACCTGCACCAGACAGAGGTCAAATATTAATGCAGTTGAGCTTGCCATTGTGTAAGCTTTATGATGAAATCTTTTAAAACCTTGTACATAGCATGTTTTGGAATTAGTGATGCAAATATGAACAAGCAATATTTGATGCCTAGAGGCGTCAGTAGGAGTTAACTGCAGATGCACCTGGAGGCGTCACTCAGATGCAATGAAACAACTGCAAGTAGTGACAATATTCAGAAGCATTCTATAGTAAAAATTAACTATTTAAATATTTAGGAGTAGAAAGAATGGACAGAAAATAAAATACTGATTAGAGGTATTTATAAAATGTCTTTATATTAACCAGGCTTACTTCAGTTTGATGTTGATAGATAATCATTTTATTAAGGTTTCAATAATTCAAGTTGATGGCTTATTTGTAGAAGTATGGAACTGCCTTAAACAATATAGTAGAGTTAAGACCCAGGGCATAGCTGCTTATATAGGAGGAGAAAATGTTTATAGCATCCATGACAGTATATCATAGCCAAAATGGATGCATACTCAAATAATCTTACAAAAGCTGAAAAACATTTTGAACCAAAGAAATGGAGAAAATGAAACTGACAATATGAAATTTGAGAGGGACATAATTGCCAAATTATATTATGGGCATATATTAAACAAGATTTAAAAAATTACAAAAGCTGCATTGTTGCAGATGCTAAGTTACGTTGTGGGTAATTCAAATGTACATATTAGGGAAAGAAAGAAGGAACATTTTCAGGGCAAAACTAAACATTAGAGAAATGTCTTCATTTTAGAGAATCGTTTACAGTATCAGAGTTGTGGGTAAAAACATGGAAGTAGATAAGTTAAGTCATGTTAGTGCAACAAGCATGAATGGTGGTATGAAAAATTAAGTTGAGCAAAAAAATTGCAACTAAGCAAGACAAAATAATTTATATATGGTAACTATGAAACAGTTGAAAAAAAAGACAACAAATAGTTATTATGAAGGATCATATCCACACAATAATTATGTATGTTGAAGGAAAAGTATGCGAAAAGGGTTGTAATTTAAATCACTTTGCCAAGTATCCAGTGCAGAAGGTAAGTTTTTGAAAAGTATAAACCAGAGGAAAAATACAAAGAAACAGAATAGGCAGAGTAACAGATTGTTTATTCTATAGATAAATTATCAGAACATACTGAATAAAATAAATGCATCACAGCAAAACAAAAATAAGTGATACAAGCCAGAAGTAAAGGTAACATTAATGAACTTAGAGACACATTCACTTGTTGATTCAGGGTGCATCAACAGAGTTAGTGAACATTGCTTCCACAAATGCATGTGATGTGACTTACACCTGCACTGAACTCATCACTAAGCTCAAGTATTCCTCTTTCAGTTTTGAGAAATTCGCACCGATGTTAAAGCAAAAAATGACAGTAGAAAAACACAGTTTTAAGGAATTAAATGAACTAGTTCATCATTAATAAGCTATCCACCTATCTGCCATTGAAATATTAAATAAAATAGATTACAACAGTTCAAAATTAACTTAATGAAATACTAACAATAGTAATTTCAAGACATAGGAAAACCAAATGCCTTCTAAGCAAAGTAACATGTAGACAAGTCTAAAACAATTAACATAGCCATGTAACTGGTCACCTTATCATTTATAGTAGCAAACATAATTCAAACAAAATTTTGATGGAAATGGGTGTATTTAAAAGGGTAAAATTCCTATTCTACTGGTATTACTTTACTCCTTCAAAGCCAACACAGTTGCCTGAAAAGCCAATAAAATAGAATTTTACATGCCAGAATATAAAAACAAAAACTAAATTTAACAAAAAAAAAACATGTTTGGGGTTGCTAAGGCACTGAAATCTAAAAGCACTACCCCAAGTGGCTATTACTAAAAAATTACATGATTGGTAAAGACATTCTGAGATATAACTGTCCTATTGGTAAAACAGCAGTAGTTTCATATCTGTGTTAAGATACTAAATACTATAAGACTTACATGTGATCAAATGGAAGATTCTTATACACATCATTAAGTCACACAGTTTTGCCAATGATACCAGCATGCAAGGTTTTGCAGAGTAATAGTGCTGTTCTGAAATTCTGTTAAAATATTATATGCATAATTTGGATTGTGCAATATCATAAAACAAAAGTGTGCTATCATCAGAAATCTCTGGAATAGATGAACAAATTTGCCTCTTATACCTTGAGTTTATCATGCAGGTTTCATCATCATCATCATCCCCCTTTTTTCCCATTTTCTAAAATGGGTCAGGGTGTCATGTCAGTTGTCCCCCTCTCTCCCTATTTAATGTCACTTTCCTATCGTCTTCTACACTCATGCAGGTCTTCTATCACACAATCCAGCCAACTCTTTGCCAGACACCCTTGTTTCCTCTTGTCTTCTTTCTGTCTGCACCATATCCTCTATACCAGACTGCCTTCTGTTTTCCTACACATGTTCCCAAACCACCGTAATCTGATCTCTTTGACCTTTTATGTAATTGGAGGTACTTTGGATTCTGCTCTTTTGTCTTAATGTCTTTGTCTGTTACACATTGTGCATCTTACCACTCACCTCAGGCACTTCTTCTCCATCATATCTAGCTTTATCAACTGTTCTACCCTTACTGACCTGGTTTCTGTACCATACAGTAGTACTGGTCACACCACTGTTTTGTACACCTTACTTTTCATCTTCTTTGGCATTCTTCTGTCATTACACTAACCCCGATGCTCTGTGCCAGTTGGACACAACCCCTCTAATTCTAGCTTTGACCTCTTCATTCAGACTTTTCTCCTCAACCACTCCTCCCAGATATCTGAAGATGTTAAACTGTTCCAAAGTTTTCACTTCGATCTCAAATTTCAGCTTATTCTGATTTCCCCCATTTACAACTGTCTTATCTGTCCTCAGTTTCAACCCATGTGCCTTCAGTTTTGCATTCCATTCCCTTACCCTTGGCTGAAGTTCTCGCTCAGAGTCTGCACATAATGCCACATTGTCGGCTTACAGCAGCTTTGTTGACCTGTCTTCTCCAACCTGTTTGCTAATGTAGACCATCAGCAGTATGAACAGGAGCGGGCTCAGAGATGAACCCTAGTGTATATCCACTCCCACTGGGAACGCTTCTGTAAGACTGAGCACTGCTTGTACTTGAATTGGGTCCTTGTACATAGCTTGCACTAATTCTACCAATGTTTCTGGAACTTTGAACCACCTTAAGACTTCCCAAATCAGCTTACTTGAGAGCTTGTCATATGATTTCACTAAGTCTAGGAATGCCCAGTTGGACACTTTCCTCATGTTTTGCTTCTTCTCAAGTATCTATCTCACTGCAAACATCGGGTCAGATGTGCTTCATCCTGTTCTGAATCCAATCTAATCATTTCCCATCTTACCTTCTACTGCTTTGTGTATCCATTTATCAATCCCCCTCTCCAGAACTTTCATGCAGTGCAATAGAGTTTGATACCTCTATACTGGCCACAGCTGTGAATGTCCCCTTTGTTCTTGAACATGAACTCATATGTTTAATTTCCAGACAGATGGGATATGCCTTTCTCTCCATACTGCTATGAGTAACCTCAGGATCCATGTTTCCCCTATCTCAGCCAACATCTTTATCATATCTGCTGTGACCTCATCTGAGCCTGCTGCTTTCCCTGACATCATTTTTCCTTAGTACTGTTCTTATTTCTTCTAGGGTGGGCTCCTCCTCTTCTCTCACTCTGGGCTGTGTTTGGGGACATTACAGCTTCTGTGGCGTTTCTTCATTCAGAAGCTGTTGGAAGTGCTTCTTCCATCTGCCTTTGATGTCCAGTGGATCAGTGAGCAGTTTGTTGCTGGCATCCTTTATGATATGTATCTGCCTATCTTCTTTATCTTTCTGTCTTTGCCTTGCAACCTGATAGAGTTTCTTTGTGCCACCCAATGAGTCAACTTCTAGAAGTTGGTCAAGTGCCTCTGATACCTTGTTCTTTGCTATTGCAACTGCTTTCTTAGTCTATTTGTTAGCCAACTAATATGCCTTCCTAGCCTGGTGTGTCTTTTCTATGTCCCACTTTTTCCTGTATTTCTTCTTTCTTTTTATGGCTTCCTGGACTTCTTATTTCACCACACACTTTGCTTACATACCTTATTTCCCTACTAGGATCAGCCACATATCTGTTCTGTAGCCCTTACAACATGCTGTTTTGAGGTGCTACCATTCTTCTTCAGCTCCACCTGTTTACTCTTCTTCTTGAGGTGCTAGAGCCTGAGTAATTCAGCCTGGTCTCTATTGACCTTAGAGCCTTCTCTGACCACTGCTTTTAGCTGATTATAACAACCAGTAGTTTATGCCATGGGCTGACTGTTTCACTGAGGATGAGTTTGCAATCTCTAATTCTATCCCGGTGCCCTTTTCTTATTAGGAGGAAGTCTACCTGAGTGGCATATTAGTCACTTTTGTATGTGATCTTTCTGAACAATGTGTTGGATACTATCATTCCATTTTCCAGACAGAAATCTAGAATGGCCTCTCCTTATTTATTCCTGTTGCCCCAGGCTGTCCTCATATTTTTTTTCTCTGTCTGTCCCAATATGTGCATTCAGGTCCTACGTTATCAACACCAATTCATGTTGTCCTGTTTTATTTAGTAGATCCTACAACTGCTGTCTGAACGAACTCTTTTCCTCACTATCACAAACCTGCTGTGGGGTACAGGCTGAGATTATTAATACTGCTCTATCATTACACTGGAGTCTAATTGCTAGGAGTCTGTCACTAAGTTCTGATGACATTTCTCACTGTCTTCCTAAGCCTCCCCCTCACTACAATTCCCACACCATTTCTAGCCTCTCCTCCTCCTGACTAGTGGACTCTGGATCCCACGCCAAGTGGCTTTGCTGCACTGCCCTTCCACCTTGTCTCCTGGATACATAGGATGTCCATCCTCCTCCTTACCATCATGTCATCCACTTCAAAGCCTTGTCCTCTCAGTGAACCTACATCGAGTGTAGCAGTTCATGTTTAGCAGGCTGGTTTTACCTCCAGCTTTCGCTCAACACAGCTATCCCAGATAATCCAAGCTGGGCAACTGGACACTGGCTGGCCAGTACGTTAATGACCCAGGGCTGATAGGCTTTATGGCAGGCACATAGTGGCCAAAAGGGGTACATGCATGGCTCCCACCATTAATATAGGTCCCTGGCATAGGACAGAGTAGACCATGTCCTCAACCCACTTATCTTCAACAAATTCCCATGCCCATTTTGGTGACATTAGTCAACACAACCAGATCACCAAAGGCCATATTTTTACACTGTCAAGTGGCTAGCTCTGCCACGGTGCCCAGTCTGTGATCCATGTTCTCCTGTCTTGAGAATAATGTACACCACAGTAGATACCCAAAGAGGTTGGTTTCATAGGACAGATTAGGATCATAGGAGATTACAAGGCTAATGGCTCTGGGGCCCTTACAATCCTAGCCAAGAGTTTATCCCCCAAAAAGAAACCACAATTATCACCTGTCACCCTTGTTAATGAGGGACACATGTGGAACCCCTGGGACAAATTTGTGATTACCCATCCTCTCATCAAGGTTGCTCTTGAAGAGGGTCAACAATGTACTTTGTTTGACATGTATGGGGAGTCTATTCCAGAGATGGGGCAGCCTCTGGGAGGCAAACCTGTCTCTCCAGCAGGTTTTGTTAATGTCACATATTAGATTTAAGCCTTTCAATCGGGTACTATGCGAGGAGTTAGACTTATGGTTATGGAGCATTTCTTGTAGAGCAGGGTCTGAGATTGCCTTGTAGGCAAGGCACAGATCACCTCCGAGCAATCTGTATGATACAGAGTAGAGTGATAGTGATTTGAGCCTGTCCACATAGAACAGGTGTTGGAGGCCATGGATTCTCTTTATTAGGTATTTCTGTGGCCTTTCCAGTTGGTGCAGGTGTTTGGAGAGGTACATACCAAATGGGGCGTTGTACTCAATTATTTGCCTAATGAGGGAGGAGTACAGAGAGGTAATAACCTCCTTTTTGTCTGGATGCAATCCCTTTACTTATGAGGTGAACCAAGTAAAAGGCTTTTCTGACCACCACCGCTACATGATGGTGAAATGTGAGATTGTTGTCAACTTGTGTACCCAAGTCTCTCACCACAGCTTGTGTGCTTAGGGGTTGCCATTAATGTGGTAATCAGTAGGGGTCATGTTTTTGCTGAATGGTATGATAATACATTTTTTTGCATTTAACTTAAGGCCATGACTTTGGCACCAGTCATTTGTTGCTGTGAAACCCTCTTGAAGTATGTCAACATTATTTGGGGTGTCAAAGACAGCACTCAACTTACAGTCGTCTGCAAACTTGGTCAGCCACAGGCCTTTTGTCTTTGCCTGGACCTCTGAGAAGTACATGCCAAACAATAGGGGTCCCAGGACAGATTCCTGGGGGACACCACTAGTGACAGGTCTGATGTTGGAGGTGGTGGCATCTATTTTGACCTTGTGGGTTCTATCAGTGAGTTAGATGGCCAGCCAGCTGATGATATAGGGATTTATGCCAAGTTGTGTTAGCTTTTCGATGATGCCTGAGTGGGGGATTGTGCCAAAGGCTTTGGCCAAGTCAAGGTAAGCTGTATGAACTGACTTTCCCCTCATCCAGTGCCTTGGTGACAGTCTCAAAAAAGTCAATCAGGTTCAACAGTCAAGATCTGCCCTTGACCAATCCGAATTGGGTGCGGTCAAGTGCTTGGAAATTGCCTATGTTCTTGTTTATGAGGTCCATAATAATATGCTCCGTGGCCTTACAGATCAGACTTGTCAAGCTAATGGTGTGATATTTTCCAGGGTCAGTAGTGGGACCACCTTTGTGCAAAGGGATGACAATGGCAGCTCTCCAATCTGCTGGAATGAAGCCTGTACTTAGGCTACGGTTGAATAAGGTGCTCAATGGTGAGGCTAGTTCCTGATGGAGATGTTGTAGAATACAGCCTGTGATACTATCAGGTCTCATGGAAGCCGTGTTCTTTGCCTTGGATAGGGCCTTTAACACTTGATCTACAGAGATGTGAGGTGTCGGGCAAGTATTGGGGATGTCAAATGGGCCTTTGGGGGGGACAGCGGGGGAGTTTGCATTGAACCTATCTGCTAGCAGGTTGGCTAAGTCAACAGGATCAGTGTAAGTGGTATCATTAAGATCTAATTCGGAGCAAACCTGGGCTTTGCCATGGAGGTTTCTGACATAACTGAAAAAGGCTTTATGGTTAGCCTTTGTTTCAGAGGCTAGTTTCGATTCATAATTGGCTTGCAGTCCATGCAGTTGTACAGGTGCTTGTATACTGCACTGGCATACTGTTCAGAATATTCGTCTGTATCCTCTGAGGGGGGTGGTGGTGTGAAGCTACTGATACCTCCCTTAAAAGGTTGTAGTCAGTTTTTTAGCCTGGTTATAACTGGGGGGGGGGTTGGATGGGATAGACACTTCGAATAAGACAAACCAATGGTCTGATCTCACCAGGGAAAAACTTACTATAGAGGTGATGCAGCGGTTGCCCATGTTGGTGAGAACCAAGTCTAGAATGCTATCTCCCATTGTGGGGGATGAGACAAGCTGGTCTAGTGCATTCAAATCGATGAAGTCAAGGAATCATTGGGTGAGTGCATTAGAGCAGGAATAGTTCACCCAGTTTATGGCAGAGTAGTTGAAATCACCAAGGATCAGGGTGTTAGGGGGTATCTTGATAGACTCATGTAGGTCCAAGTAGGAGGACTGGGTGTCCTGAGTCTTGGAGGGGGGTCTACAGCTGGCTATAACTTGGATGGGTGTCTTGCAAATAATCAGTTGCACCTGGAGAAGTTCTAGTGCATCATGCTGGCAAACCACCCTGGAGGTGTGCTTGTCTTTAATGAAAATAGAAACTCCACCAACTTTAATCTTCCCAACCTCATTTTGGGGTCGGAATGTGTGGAATGCACTACAGCCTGGTAAGGCAGCAGTGCTCTTTGCAGCCTTGAACCAAGTTTCCATGATTGCACAGATGTCAGCATCTTCAAGGGCTAGGAGATCCTCCAGTGAGTGCATTTTCAGGTTAAGGCTCCTAGCATTAAGCAGCATGACCTTCAATTTTCTTTTTGGCAGATATTTTATATTGGAAGATTTGTCTGTGGGACATTGCCTAAAAAAGGTGCAATGGGGAGGCAAGGGCCTTGGCCAGAATCCTGAATCCCAGGGGTGATAAGTGGAGGCCATCTCTGGCAAAGCATCAAGGCCTGTCAACCATGTCATCCCAGGCAAACAGATACTGGATCCCCTTAGAATGACACCAGAAACTAAGCCAATTGTTGAAGTCAATTATTTTTTGTTGGTATTGTGGTATCATTCTTGGTGAAGGTAGGATACTGCTTAGGGCTAGGGTCATATCTGCCTGGGACACATACTCTGACAGCTCAATCATGTCTCTCTTCATATAGTCCAGGGAGGTACGTCTCAAGTCATTCACACCAACATGAACAATGACAGAGTCATACTTGTACCTGTTGTGGAGTGACTTAAGTGCGTGTGTGATGTGGCAGATTCTGGCACCTGACAGACAACTGACTGAGACCTTCTCCTTGTTGAGCCTGCTGAGGGGGACATCTATGTGTCTATAACTCTTCCCCCTATAGAGCACCATGTTGAGTCTGGGCTGCTGCCCAAAACTCCATTTTTAGGTGGAGTTTGAGATCGAAGCACTCAGTATGTTTCTTATCATGCAGGTTTACAGAGATGTAATTCTTTGATTATAAAACTAGCAATTTGTGAAAAATAATATACAGTTTTCTTTTGTACACCTGCAATATAAAGCCAACATCACAATACAAGCATTTGATGCTAACAAAAGTGTGTAGCCTATTGTTTATCAAAGAGCTTTCATATTTGGCATTTTTGAAAACTATCCGTATTGTTTATGAGATATTTCAAATAATAGGAGCTGTGATTTCAATCAAGAATATTCAAATGCATTCCTGCATTTTTTTTAGCAGCCACCCCTTCTATCAGAAAAAAGCAGTAATGAAGGGGCAGTTAGTAAGAGCTGCTAGGATGGTTTCTTCTGAGGCAGATTTTTTAGCAGAATGTAATTTATTGAAGGGTATGTTTTTAAAAAGAGGGTACCCTGAATACTTATTCGATCAAATTTGGGTAGAAGTGTCCACTAAAAGAGCTAGGGGGCATTTTAAACATATTTTACACAGAGGATACATGGTACCCCAACATTTTATTGGCAATGATGTTACTACATACAACATGATACCTGATTCAGGGCCCATGGTTTCGACAACATATTCACTGAATGCAAAAATGATTTCTAATATTTTATATAAGAATTGGGCCCTAATTTCAGAAGATACCCATATCTGTAAAAAACTGGATGGCCCTCTGCATATAACGTACCGACGAGGACAGAATTTAAAGAATATCCTAGAATTTCAAAGTGAAATAATTAATAGATGTTTTGGCATGTATAAATGTGGTAGATGCCACCAATGCCAACACATTAAAGTTGGGAATAAATTTACCATTAGGGATATAGAATACTTAGTGAAAGGGAAGTATAATTGTGAATCTAAAGGGATTGTCTACATTGCACTATGTCAGCAGTGCCAATCTTTCTACATAGGAAAAACAGAAAGATCATTGAAACAGAGAATCTATGAGCATATATATAACATAAGTAAAAAAAAAACAACCACAAATGCTTTAGCAAGGCACGCCTTAGAAAATCCCAATCACAAGTTTCTACTTACTATTCTCAGTCAGGAAAAACATAATGCTTGGGGGGGGGGGGGGTCCTTGGGAGCTGAAATTAGAAGAGAATGAACTTTTGTGGCAGATTCGTACATATGCTCATATTACCCCATGCCTTAATGAATATGCCTCAATTAAATGTATTTTGAAGCTGAAAGCATTAGATAGTTGAAAGTTATATGTTTATTGAATATTGATTTGTATTTTTTATAAGCTTTAGATTATTTTAAATGCAATATAGTTTGTTAATGTCTTAACATTTTAATGTTCATGAAATCTAGGTAGAATGTGTTCCAGATTTAAAAAGGAAAAGGTTTTTAAGTAAGGTTTTGTGTATGACAACTTCAGTGTTTGTTCTAGGAGTCCCTTCTTGGTTGGGCTTATTCAGTTTAAAACATTTAAATACTTGATTGTTTAATTAAATCAGTGATTAATTAATGAATGTATAAAAACCATAGCATTCTGGGAGATGGATGTCTGAAGAAGTTTAAACATTATTTTAGATGAAAGCGCTAACAAAGTCTTGAGAAGATTAAAGCTACTTCATTTTTTGTGTTTACAAACTACACTTTAATGTTGAGAGGCTACATGTGGGTAGTGAATCTGCTCATGGGAAACTTGCTTTCAAGTATGATGTTCAGTTACACTTTTAAGAACAACATTTATTTTCTATATTTTTGTTCACATGCCTGATGATTGAGTCTCCATCAGTTGGACTAGACCCCATTCATTTCTCTGCATGGGGGTATCTTCAACATCAGGGAGTGATAGCTTTCTGAAGGGGCCATAATCCAAGTGGTAATGACGGAACTTTGTGGCACAGATCTTGTCCAGCCCTGTTCTCTTCTGCTGTCAAAAGTAGGTAAACATCTCTCAGGCCAGGTTTGTCTGACTTATCAACAAGATTGGCGCCCATAGTGACCCTTATAGCCTTGCCCCTAGGTAGGAAACTACTGAACTTTCACCCCATTCAGCAGCTTTGCATTACTCAGGATGCAAACTATAGGAACATTTCTGTTATGGCCCTAACCTTAACACTGATGGATGATGTAGGCACTTATAGGACAGTGACTATGTTCTGTTGTTGTGTATCTTGACAGCCACTGTAGCTGAGTCAGTACATGGGGAGCAGTACTAAGCAAGTGTTGGATGTTCATGCAGATGGTTTTATGTTGAGTGTGCAATAAAGCACTGATAACTTCCATTCACTGGCTTCACTCATCATTCAACATAGTGTCAGAAGTCATCAGTAACTAAGTCTCATCGAAGTGTAACAACTGACTGAAGTGCAAAAGGTAATTGCATATTAATTGCATATACATTGATAGCTTAAGCAGAAGGATTTTGTAGACCTGAGCCACTTGTGTTTGCTGACAATTTCGTGGAAAATTCATGCGTGTTTCCACAAGAATATGGTATTTTCATAGTGGCTGCACATTCAGACAAAGACACACCCACTTGAGCATTTATATTTCTCAATTTGGCAGGCTCGGAGGCTATTGAGGAGAACATTCTTTCCCCAGGGCTCAGTCCTAGGACCCCTTCTGTTCGGCAAATACTTCTCAGAGGTACAGGCAAGGACAGGAGGACTATTGCGGACCAAGTTCGCAGACGACTGCAAACTAAGGGCTATAACTGACTCTCTGGCTAACATAGACATCCTCCAAAAGGGTCTCAGGGAGACGGATACCTGGTGTCAAAATCATGGCCTCAAGCTAAATGCCAAAAAGTGCATAGTCATCCCCTTTGGAAAAAACAAAGTACCCACAAACTACCACATAGGTGGTAGTCCCCTAAATACAGAAGACGTAATAAGGGATCTGGGGACCCAAGTAGATAGTAATCTCACCTTTGATAATGACATTGCCAAAGTGGTTAGAAAATCCTTCTATGTGGCCCACCTAATCACAAAAGGGTTTGCATCCAGATCAAAAGAGGTCATTGTGCCCCTGTACTCATCACTCATCAGACCCATCATACAGTACAACGCCCCATTTGGGATGTACCTTACAAGACACCTGCAACAGCTGGAAAGACCACAGAAGTACCTCACCAAGAGGATCACTGGCCTCAAACAGATGCCCTATGCAGCTTGACTGAAGAAATTACAGCTGTACTCGGTTGCATACCACCTACTCCGTGGTGATCTCTGCCTGACATACAAGGCCATGTCCAACCCAGAATTGATGGACATGCTCCACCTAAAGAAAACCTTATCCCTTCGAGCCACATACTCTATGGATCTAAACCTCACCACAACAATAAATAGGACGTGCTAGAGGGATAGATTCCTGTCCCAGAGACTTCCCATGCTTTGGAACAAGATCCCAATCTACATTAGACAGAGCTCCTCGCTAACACTCTTCAAAAGAAATCTTGACGAGTGGATGGGAAACAGAAAGTTTACCTCGGGGATCACTTCAGTGCCTCTGCTAGACAGAGGCACAGGGAACTAATCTAAGGGGGCGGCGAAAGCCAATACTTTCTGGCTAAGCTTATAAATGCCTTTGGGCAGATAGCCTAGTACCTACCTATGAACCTATGTACACGCACCTGCTGTTTATGCAGCAGAGGGAGAAAACCACTGTGACATGCTCAAGCTGAAATGTGTGTAGATCTGGAAAGCGTAAAGTGTAAATTCTGAGAACTGTGTAACATCCAGATGAATATATCAGTGGAGAGACATAAATTCAATCCAAGAAATCAAAAACCTGGTGAAACTATTGAAGCATATGTTACTGACTTATGAAATAAAGCAAAGACATGCAGATTTGGGGATCTACAAAACAATTTAATAAAGGACCACCTTGTATGTAACATTAATAATGATACAGTGAGGAAAATTGTACTACGTGATAGTGAATTAACATTGAGCAAAGCTATTGAAATTTGCCAGATACATGAAATCACAGAAAAAACATACTAGTATGCTTGCTGTATCTGTTGCTGCAAATGTTGACAGTGTGCAACAAAAAACTAAGACAATACGGCCTTATAAATGTAAACTGAGTAGCTACACTACCTCACATTATTAATTGTCACAATTGTGTAGACAGTCAGAACCTAAATGAGAAAAGTGCTTAACCTATGGTCAGCAGTGTCACAAATGCAAAAAGTGGAATAATTTCAAAAAGTTCTGCAAATCAACACAGACTGATAATAAAATGTATCCAAAGAAGACAGTGGATCAAACTGAGATTGTAGCAGATCCTGACGACAGTGATGAAACCTTTTATGTTGATGGCATTTCTGTGGTCGGCGAAACAGTTGACACAGTGAATTCCCACTTGTCAACAAAGAGTGAAATATTTTGCACTGTATAAATTAATGGGAAACCAGTAATACTTAAACTAGACAATGAATCCAAATGTAATGTCATGTCAGCGAAAGCTTATACAAAAGTAAAAGCTGGAGAGAACCTTGACTCAACAAGGTGCAGAAATCTAGTTGCTTACAGTGGTGGAGAAGTTCAGACAGATGGTGCTGCAGTTCTTTCTTGTCATTCTGCAGGTAACACCTATGATTTACATGTAGTCAGAAGAGATGCACAGTCATTACTACGCCTAGAAGACAGCCTAAGAATGGGACTGATTTCACTCAATAATGAAGTTCACCATCTAAATACAAATGAAAATGACAGTTTTTCACAACATATCTTTAAAGAATATGCCAGTATCTTCAAAGATGAAATTGGTAAGCTTCCAGTTACATATTCTATGAAGCTGATCCACAAAATAAACCCAGTTGTTAGACCTGCACATAAGATCCCAGTAGCAATGCAAAGTAAAGTAAAAGCAGAACTGAACAGGATGGTGAATTTAGGTGTTTGTACTCCTCTGGCAAAGCCTACTGAACGGGTATCGTCTATGGTTGCTGCCCATAAGAAAATGCCAGTCCCAGAGAATATTACTGTTAAGAGAAAAAGTTTTAAAAACATACTGTTATTTGTCTTTTTCCTGTTCTTGCAAAGTGAACATGTTATTTGTTGCGATATGCCTATCAAAGATAGGCCTCATCTGTGAACAAAATGCAGCATTGCTTATGAACCTGAATGATATCTGTTTTCTGCATTTCAGAATAAAGAGATTTGGTTATAGCTCAGTGAAGCCTGGGATAAGGAAGCACGGCCGAGTAAGAGTTAATTTACTGGGGCAGGCTGTGTCTCCTGGAAAATTTTAGCTACCGTTGTTGAATTGAACATTTTGTACTTCTTGAACATTCTGTACTAGCTGTGGGTTTGAGGTAATTTGTGATAAACATGTTTATCCTATATGTTTTTCATAGCCAACTGTCAACGGTCAGAAATGTAACAAAAAGTTGTTTTGCTTGCAATATAAAAGTTGATGTCAGTAAACAAGTTGATCAGATCAGTTCAGACCGGACATCTTGGCCAACATGCTGTGTAATCTGGTTAGCTGCTAATAAAGGAAAATTCATCACCTGAGGCAGATGTGACTCATTTGAATTTTTTCTTCTGACATTTTGGTCCTTCGGACTGGAAACCTCTACGAAGATACGGATCAGACCGACAGAGAGACCGAAAAACCTGTGCAGGTGAGGGTTTCTCATCTTAAGATTCCCTCAACTGAAAGCCCTCCGACTGATTTGTCATTGAAAAGTGGCTGGCCGCTCTCTGATCCCTATCTGAGGGATGGTTTCTGAATGAAAAGGGGAAATGGAGTCTCATCTGGTTCAGGTAGGATGAAAAATAAATTTCTTTTAATTTAATTTAATCTTGTGGACAAGGTTTTATTTTCAGTTAAGGATGGGTAGGATTACTTGTTAAGATTATTTTGTTAGGGTCACCCGTTAAGATAGTCCCATTTTATAATAAGCTCTGCAAAATAATTTTGATACAGTCCTAAATACCTGAGGCAAAAAAAAAAAAAAGGGAAGGTAAAATAAGAAATCTAGGGGAAACATGGGTTCGAGTTGCTGCAAGTGTGAGAGTGATGCCTGTTTAAATGTTGATGCTAAGTATATGAAAGGTTTAAACAAAAATAATGTTACATTTTTGAAAAAGTGGAAGTCATGATATGATTTTGATGGTACACTGAATAAGAATGCCTGTGCAAAATTGGTTAGAGATTTGAAAAGAGATGCGGTAACTATAACTAAAAAACAAAGACAATTGGGATTTCCCCAAGCACAAAAATGGTTAGAAGAGGCAAATAAACAAGCTATAAAAGAAAAACAGTGCCAGGAAAAAGAAAAAATAAATCAAAAGGGATCACTGGTGCCAAGTGGAAAAGTAGCTTTATTTTTAGATAAGGAGGATGAGCATACAGTTTGTGCGGTACAAAGGCAGGCAACTGCCCCACCATATGGGGAAATTGCTGCTGCCGTACCGGCGGAACCTCCTCAATATCAGTCTGAAGATGTGGGATCTGTACAGCAGGGTGGGTTATTGGCTGCTCAAGGAAACGTTGTGACCCCTCCAATTTACCCGCAAATTCCCGTAGTACCCAAGGTTGCTTTGCAACAGGTAGACCAACCTATGCAATTAAGGTCGGGACCAGCAGGGCAAGGACGTTGGGCCATTAAACCTTCTGACCACTCAGAAGCCCTTCCCTTAATACAAGTTGCAAACCCACAAGCAGGGGATGTTGGACAAGCGCCAACTATTTTAGTTTTATCGTCCCTGGGCTAGAGAGGATATAAAACGAGCTACGGATGGTATTCCTCATCCCAAGGTTAATTTTTAAAAGTTTTCTGAGGACATAGTTGGTATGCATTTAAGTTATCATTTAAATGGTTTAGAAGTAGAACAAGTAGTGCGACAAATCCTGGGTCCAGATTGGCACTTAGTTTGTGGTACTTGGACATGTAAGGCAGATGACGGCACTACATTAAAGCATAATTCTGGGGTGTTAGATACGCGAGTCACTGATCTGTTGAAGAGAATTTCTGATAATTGGCATCCAAGAGCAGATTGGACAGTAATAAATCAGTGCATCCAAAATGATGATGAATCTGTAGATCACTATATTGTAAGATTGACAGAAGTGTTCAATAACCATTGTGGAATGATGATTCCGCAGGATCAGACTACTGATAGTCCGTACGAACAACAATTGAAAAACGTTTTTCTTAAAGGTTGTAAGGCTCCGATAAATAGTTTTATAACTAAGCATATGGTTGATCACAGAACATGTAGACTACAACCTTTGTTTGAATATGCATGGCATGCTGAGCGACATTTCAATTTAAAAAAGAAAAAGAAAATACAAGTGTTAGCAGTAGGGGATGATGGTGGTATATTTTTGGTACAGGACCAAAGGGGGCAAGGGCGCCATGGTGGCGTACAAAGACGTGGGGGCCCGAAATGGGACATGTCATATAAACAGGGTGGACATTCATAGGAATATGAGGGGAGGTTAAAACGTGGAGAATGTTTTAAATGCAGTAGACATGGGCACTTTGCTGCTGACTGTGAAGAGTGGCAACATCTCCCACAGCTTACGAACAAGACAAATCCTCCTAACTCAAGAGGAAGATAGTGCGTTAAGTGCCTTACCTGTAGATTTATGGTCAAAAGGTAAAGGGGATGTAGGACTGATGAAAACAGCAGGTGAAGTTTGTGTAACTCCAAAGTCAGGTTTTAGACCTCGTAAGCAACAATACCTGCTAAGTAAACAAGCAGAGGAAGGAATTAAGCCAGTCATTGAGCAGCTAAAACAGGTAGGAATTCTTGTTGAATGCCCAGATTCACCCTGCAATACTCCGTTGTTTCCTGTAAAGAAACCGGATGGGTCATGGAGGTTGGTTCAGGATTTACAAGCAGTTAATTCGGCTGTGATCCGAAGAGCATCGGTGGTCCCTGATCCCTATACATTACTTAATGATTTATTACCTCAGCACAGATATTTTTCTGTCATAGATATAAGCAATGCCTTTTTCTCCATACCACTACATAAGGAGAGTAGATTTTGGTTTGCATTCACTTATCAAGGTAAAAGATACACCTACACCAGATTGCCACAGGGTTATTGTGAGAGTCCGACTATTCGCACAAGAAATGGCTGCGAATTTAGCTCAGTTTGTTCCCCCAGATGGAAGCCAGGTTCTGTTGTATGTAGATGATATTTTGTTGGCCTCACCCATGCAGGAAAGTTGTAGAAAGGATACCCTAGCCCTTCTTAGTTTTTTAGCTGAGCAAGGACATAAGGTAAATAAAGAAAAGTTACAATTGTGGAAAGCACAAGTAAAGTACTTGGGTTATTTAATTTCACAGGCAGGTAGACAATTGGAGAACAAAAGAAAACAAGCAATTCTTGAGGCACCTATGCCCACAACTAAGCGGGAGATGATGTCCTTTTTAGGTGTGACTAATATTTGTAGAAGTTGGATCCCTAACTATGCTGAGGAAGTAGGACCATTGACCACACTGATCTATGATACTCCCAGCCTGGGATAGCCTGGGATAAGGACGCACGGCCGAGTAAGAGTTAATTTACTGGGGCAGGCTGTGTGTCCTGGAAAATTTGAGCTACCGTTGTTGAATTGAACATTTTGTACTTCTTGAACATTCTGTACTAGCTGTGGGTTTGAGGTAATTTGTGATAAACATGTTTATCCTATATGTTTTTCATAGCCAATGGTCAGAAATGTAACAAAAAGATGTTTTGCTTGCAGTATAAAAGTTGATGTCAGTAAACAAGTTGATCAGATCAGATCAGAGGAGATCAGATCAGTCCAGACCGGACATCTTGGCCAACATGCTGTGTAATCTGGTTAGCTGCTAATAAAGGAAAATTCATTGCCTGAGGCAGATGCGACTCGTTTGAATTTTTTCTTCTGACAATTACATCTTTACAACATTTCCTGGGTATGATTAACTATTTAGGAAAATTCATCCCAAACCTTAGTGAGCTTTCTGCACCATTGCATGAGCTGATATGCAAGGATATAAAATGGTCTTGGTTTGAACAGCACCAAAAGGCATTTGATACCTTAAAAAAGAGAATTGCTAGTCCACCTACACTGAGATACTATGATGTCCATAAGCCTGTGACACTCACGTGTGATGCCTCTCAGTATGGACTTGGTGCAGCATGTCTTCAAGAGTGCATTCCATGTGCATATGCATCCCATACCCTGACTCAAACAGAGATGCACTATGCCCAAATAGAAAAAGAACTTCTTACTGTTGTGTTTGCATGCTCCATATTCAATTACTATATATGCAGAAGGCCAATTTAGATTGAAACAGATCATCAGCCACTAGTAATTATTTTGTACGAGCCGATACATACAGCTCCAGCAAGACTGCAACGTATGATTTTAAAGCTGCAAAATACAGCTTTAGCATTATCTACACAAAGGGTAAACACATATCTTACTGATGCCTTGTCAGTCACACCCAGAAAGACAACAGAACAACACAAAAATGAAACAGCTGATTTTGAAGTCATGGAAGTCAAGCACATTTCTTCATCATGACTTGATGAGTTAAGAAACCACACTGCTATAGACCCGGTTCTTCAAAAACTGAGTAATATTATCAACCAAGGCTGAACAATATGTCAAACAAGTCTGCCACTTGAAATTCAGCAGTATTGTCCGTCAATGTCTAAAGATATTGGAAGACAGACATTTTCATGTTCAGTTTGCAACAGTAACAAACCACATCAGCAAAAAGAACATCTTCACCTACACCCAATCCCTGATTTACCATTGGTCAACAGTAGCAGTAGATACTTTTGAATGGAACGGTCAACATTACCTGGTACTTGTTGAGTCATACTCTGGATGGTTTGAACTTGACATACTCTGTAATTTGACATATGGTACAGTAATGAAAAAACTAAAGAGGCACTTCTCAGTTCATGGAAACCCACATGAAGTCATTTCAGAAAATGGTGCACAATTTACTAGTCAACATTTTAAAGAATTTGCTGCATCTTGAGATTTTATTCATGTAACCAGCAGTCCTGAATACCCACAAGCTAATGGTCTCACTGAATGTGCAGTCTGCAGTGCAAAGCATTTAATGGAAAAGTCCAAAAGAAATGGAACCGATGTATTCCTCAATTTACTAAAGCTTCAAACCATTCCTCGTGACCAAACACATGGTTTACCAGCTCAAAGACTGATGTCAAGACAAACATGAACAACTCTTCCAATCAGCAAACACCTGTTAGTGCCAACCTCAAAGAGTAATAAGGTAGTCAAAACTCAACTATCAAAAAAGAGCCACTCACAGATGTCATTCTATGACAAAACCAGCAGACCTCTTCGACCATTGTTGCAAGGTGAAGTTGTCTGACTGCAGACTTTGAAAGGTCATGATCATATAGAAATTGTGAGGGACATATGTGTTGAGCCAAGGTCCTATATAATTCAGTCAGAAAGAGTAGACTACAGAAAAATTCGCAGACACATTTTGCCTGTCCCAGAGCCAGAGCCACAACAGACTGTGTACTAGTGATTCCAGTTCCTTGACTTGAATCACCAACCAATCAACTCCAGGAAGACTGACAGCCTTATTCAAACAGTTACAAAGTAATGTTTCAGTACTGAATAAAATTCTAAAGACAGTTCCTGTTTCTAATTCAAATCAAAATCTGTATGACACAGGCAGAGTCTGCAAACCCAATCCTAAATATATACAGTGAATTGGACCTGAAATCAGACAGGTTATGTTAAACTAGACTCAAAAAATGAAGAATGGAAGGCAGGAGTTGGCAAATCCACTTGATTATTTTACTAGCGCTTTCGTCTGTCCAAATTAAACACACTTCTTCAGATAAAAGTTTGTTTAATTTGGACAGACGAAAGCGCTAATAAAATAATCGAGTGGTTTGCCGACTCCTGCCTTCCACTCTTCATTTTTTTAGTCTAGTTTGTGTTTTCCTTAATTCTAAACAGGTTATGTTAAACTGTTAATATGATATTTAATTCTTGAATGTGTTTAAAGAAAATATTAAAGTTTTAATTCTTGAATGTGTTTAAAGAAAATATTAAAGTGAACTTTGTTCATATATATTTGAAATAATTAACAAAGTTAGAGAGGGAGGATGTAGAACGGTGACAATGTTCTATTGTTTTGTACCTTGACAGCAACTGTAGTTAAGGCAGTATGTGGGGGGGCGGTACTAAGCAAGTCTTGGATGTGCATGCAGATGGATTTATGTTGGGTACACAAATCGCTGATAACTTCCATTCACTTATCATTGTACAGCACCTGCATCTCCTTTCAGGTTGGTAGAAAAAAACAAACAAACACAAGAGACAAAAAAAATCCACTGTAGATCTGTTTAAAACTTGAATCAATCCTCTTGAATCCCCTACCAAGATGATGGCCTGTCCAAGATCTTAGATCTCACAAATCTCCTAGAGAGATGATGCACTGCCCAAAATTTTCTAGGCAGATCTTGCAAATGAGAGACAGTTCAAGCAATTCCATGAAATGTTCGACAGGTGCTAATAAAGTGAAAACTAAAATTACATAATCCTAACAAAACTCTCATAAGCAGTAACTGGAAAAACATCCATAGGAAGCCAACCACCACCTTCTTCAAACATGCACAAAACTAGTTTCTTTGGTGTTATGTATATAATAGTGCTGAAAAAATGCACACATTTCAACATTTTTAGCTAAGTCGGCAACAGTGATCGTGTTACCAAATGACCACAAAGGAAGACTGTTTCTTCCAGAACATACAAAATGACCAGAAGGGAAGACTGCTTCTTCCAGAACATACCAAATGACCACAACGGAAGACTGCTTCTTCCAGGACATACCAAATGACCACAAGGGACGACTGCTTCTTCCAGAACATACCAAATGACCAGAAGGGAAGACTGCTTCTTCCAGAACATACCAAATGACCACAAGGGAAGACTGCTTCTTCCAGAACATACCAAATGACCACAAGGGAAGACTGCTTCTTCCAGAACATACCAAATGACCACAAGGGAAAACTGCTTCTTCCAGAACATACCAAATGACCACAGGGGATGACAGCTTCTTCCAGAACATACCAAATGGCCACAAGGGAAGACTGCTTTTTCCAGAACATACCAAATGATCACAAGGGATGACTGCTTCTTCCAGAACATACCAAATGACCACAAGGGACGACTGCTTCTTCCAGAACATACCAAATGACCACAAGGGAAGACTGCTTCTTCCAGAACATACCAAATGACCAGAAGGGAAAACTGCTTCTTCCAGAACATACCAAATGACCACAAGGGATGACAGCTTCTTCCAGAACATCAAATGTAAGCCACACAAACCCAGGAAAAAACTCCAAGACCGTCCAATGAAGACAATAATTCGATAAAAAGGCAAATCCTTTATTCAGTTGTTGAGTAATAAAAATCCAAAGGACAGCAGAATGAGAAACAGCAATATCAGACAAGCGCTTTCGCTTGGGTAATACCAAGCTTTATCAAGTCAAAAACAGTTTCTTTCAAAGAAGCTACTGTTTAAATAGGAATCTTAATTGGTCACATGTTTAATTACAGCTGGGTCTCATTAAAGGAATCAGTTTGAAATGTCATAAGCAAGTAAATAAAGCAACTCATTCAAGTGTACATAAAAAAGTTTAACATCTGCACTACTTGTGAGATGATGCATAACTAATAAACCGTGTTGGTACCATTATAAAATTTACATACATAAATCGTCCAACGAAAAAAACAGTATTAAAAATGTAAATGAGAATAAAAATAAAAATAAAAATAAGGATTGTATGTAAACCAAATAGATTTAAAATCAGCAATACAGAATGGGATAAGAATGTGTGTATTACATTTTGGTTGGTCATAAGAAAATAGTGTCGTAATACACATGAATAGCACCCAGTTTGTAAGTTGTAAGATGTGTGTAAAATATGTATGAAGTGGGGTGGTAATGGTATGGTAAAACATATTACAGCCTGGCTCTTCTAAGCTTCAACACTGAGCCTATGCTAAGTGTACCGTTTAACCCCGGAGGCCTTCCTGCATCCAACCTGAGCTGCCAAATCAGCTCCCTGTATTCCAGGGTTGATTCCCAGTCACCTCCTCTAGTGCTAGGGTTCACTTGCTCAAGAATCATGAAGGACAGTTTGTAATTGTGACATATGAGTGAATGTTTGAAAAAGGCATTACTTTCCTTTTTCTTTTCAATGTCATAAATGTGCTCATACAACCTTTTCCTGAATTCTCTCTCGGTTTTACCTATATAAAAGGCACCACAGGTGATGCAGAGCCCGATATAGACCACTCCTTTGGTTCCACATGAAAAGTGGCCAGGAGATCTAATGTGAGTGTGTCTGGATTTTAGATAAATGTAGGATTTATTTGTAATAAGAGGACACTGCTTACAGGCACCACATTTGAAGGTGCCTTTGTTGTGTTGTGAGTTATGAGTGGTTGTTGTGAGTTTCTTTCTCAAAGATTTCTTTGAGGTTTTGCCCCCTCTTCCTCACAAAATTAGGTTTGGCTGGAATAATGTTCCTGAAATCATCATTGCTGGCCAATACAAACCAGTATTTCGAAACAATGGTTTCAATTTGTTCGAGTTATCAGAAAAGTGTAGATGAAGTTGCCATCCTTCTCTTTGTTTTGTTGTTGTGTAAGGTTGGGAATCTGCACTTGTGTACATCCAAGCAGTGGAGGGTATAAGGTGTCTCTTTTGGTAAGAATTTCATCCGTTAGTGAATTAAGCAAATTGACGGGGTAACCTCTTTCAATGAACATACGGTGTAGATTTTGGATCTCCTCTAAGAAGTCGGAAAATCTGCTACACATTCTTGATGCTCTTATGAGTTGTCCCTTTACTATGCCTTTCTTTTGGTGAATTGGATGCTGACTCTCATAGTGTAAAAGAGAGTTTGAGAAAGTAGGTTTCCTGTAAACCTTAGAATGTAATTCCAAAGATTGAGGGTCCCTGTGAATAGTAACATCAAGATAGTGCAATTCTTCATGGCTAATATTGTGTGTGAAGGTCAAGAACTCCGTGGTGCTGTTGATGTGTTGCAGGAAGGTCGATAACTGGTCTTCAGTGCCTTTCCAAATGAGGCAGATGTCATCAAGGTATCTGCAGTAAAAGGTGAGAAACTGTGCCCAAGTCGTGCCAAGTATATACTCTTGCTCCCATCTGTGGAATTACCCAAGCGAAAGCGCTTGTCTGATATTGCTGTTTCTCATTCTGCTGTCCTTTGGATTTTTATTACTCAACAACTGAATAAAGGATTTGCCTTTTTATCGAATTATTGTCTTCATTGGACGGTCTTGGAGTTTCTTCCAGAACATACCAAATGGCCACAAGGGAAGACTGCTTCTTCCAGAACATACCAAATGATCACAAGGGATGACTGCTTCTTCCAGAACATACCAAATGACCACAAGGGATGACTGCTTCTTCCAGAACATACCAAATGACCAGACGGGAAGACTGCTTCTTCCAGAACATACCAAATGACCAGAAGGGAAGACTGCTTCTTCCAGAACATACCAAATGACCAGAAGGGATGACTGCTTCTTCCAGAACATACGAAATGACCACAAGGGATGACTGCTTCTTCCAGAACATACGAAATGACCACAAGGGATGACTGCTTCTTCCAGAACATACCAAATGACCAGAAGGGATGACTGCTTCTTCCAGAACATATGAAATGACCACAAGGGATGACTGCTTCTTCCAGAACATACGAAATGACCACAAGGGATGACTGCTTCTTCCAGAACATGTATATATCATTTTCTCTACAGAATAGCAATCAAGATAAGGAATTCTGAGAGTATAGGATTCAACTTAACAATAACCATTTTTACAGTCAAAGAACTTCCTTTTCCAATGCTCTTCTACAAACTTTTTGAAACATTATTAAGCCAGTCAATTATAGTTTGAAAGATGGAATTACGACAATCATGGAATCATTTGTATATTCACCTCGCTACTTTGAAACAAACTGGCAGCAGCTTGCACTCAGCTTATAGCTTGTCTAGTTCTTTGTTTGTAGCTCTAGCTATTGTTCAAACATTTTCAAAGGATTATAACAAGTCATTGTAAATTTTTAGCTCATCTTAAAGTGCATGTAGGCTAGCTACAACCTAAAGAATTGTTTGTCTGGTTATTGCAATGCGTGTTTATCTACCATATTTTGCAGTGTATATTCTTTGTTTCTTTATTTAGACCAGCTTGAAGGTCAGTTGCTGTGAGGCCCATTTATATACTGTTTTCACTATTTTACAAAAAAAAAATTCAGATTTACTAACTATGGATATAATCCACCTAAACTATAGCAATTTATTTAGTAATGATTCCTTACCATAACAAAAAATCATTCCTTCACTGTCAGTGCTTCTGAGGTATGTGTCCTACAAATTACATGTCAACACTTAACCTGCCTTTCCTGCAGTCATTAACCTAATTCCAAACATTGCTCAAAAGTTCACTTTAACACCAACAGCTCAAATGGGTAATGCTGTCGCACTGAAATATTACACAAGATATTGGGCAGCTCTTCCGAAATGCTGACCTAAAGTCCAACTCTGTATGGAAAACTGAATTATAAATATATTTCCACATTAACACATCAGAGTCTGCTGTGGATATTTTCATTGTATTTTGGCATACAGAAAACAGATTTCTTAAAAATACCACTACTTAATATAAAACAACCTACACAATTTACTGTTCCATTTTGTGGCTGTTCAACATCTTCCTGTCTTCAGCACTGGAAATGCAGTTAGTTATGCCTTGGTATCATTGCAATTACCAGTAGAGTTAAATAATGGTTGTCTGGCTGTAATTATTACTGGACTGTAAAATATGTTTTGTTTGTAAATGTTATTATAACCACACCTGTTTATAACCTCTCATTGTGTTTTAGTGTGGACACTATGCACAATAGAGCATATTTCTTCATACCCTGATGAAAGGCACCTTGTAAAACATGTGAAATGCAGTAAAATAACAATAATAAAAAATGCATAGAACAGTTTGCAATGCAGGCTGTTCTGCTCACTTCCTTTTTTTCTATTGAGCTGTATACTATATGCATTTGTAAATAAATAGATTAAGCCAGCTTGGAAATGTCACTTGATGTCAGTGTGTCACTAAAAAGATGGATATTCATGTCAGCATGGGAAGAAACACTGCACTGCTGACCATTAACCTTTATTATACAAGCTAAATGAAACTCAGGGGTGTATCAGGTGGTGTGGACTGTCTGCGATTAGCCGACATCTGCTTTACCCATCAGTCTATACACAGCTAGCAAAAGTTGCAAAAGCAATAAGATCTGTGTTAGACTGATCTCACACAGGTCACTTAGCTTTGCTTATTAGCACTAAAGAGCTCATTTTTAAGGAAATACAGGCAACTACAGAGTGCAAGAAACAGTGGAAAGATATTTCTGTCCAAATGCCTGAAGGTGGTCTAATGACGGTGATTATATGTGAGTGTGCCAGAAAATCAGACTTGTTTCTTGTTTTACAATGCCCAGCAGGTCTTCCACTATATAATAATGCACTGGACTACACTTCCTAGACTCATCAGCTAGCAGCTAAAAACATATTTTAACACCACTCTACAAAAGGATTAAAGTTTAATTTGCATAGATCGAAAAAACTTTGCTTTTAACTGTTCCTTTTGTAGATATCCACACCAATTACTTTTTGTTATAAATATTGTGGCCATTCCAAATGCTGCTATTGCTCAAAGGAACTTCACTGTTGTGCATTTTGTCTCATTTTGATTGTCCTTTATGTCCAACTATTTGTCAGTTGCAAGAATGGGCAAACAAGTGCAACTATGATTATAATGACAAGAATAAACAATTTTCTTTTGTTGCATAGCCAAGAGTAACAGCCGCTTTTAAATGATGCATCATCCTTTCAGAATCAATAAATATAATGGGACAAAGATTCAGTGCCTTTTATATTTAATGTATGAATTCAGCATATCAGATGACTAGTGATTTAAAATGCAGTCACTTTGAATAAAGAGTTCTCAAAATATGAAACAAATAATGGAGTTTCAGACTATTGCTTTTAAATAGCACAATATAAGGGACTACTTATTTATTTATTTGCTTATTAACTGAGTAAGTGGACTGGCTTGAGGACCCATTTCAACCATGATCCATGTGCACAAGCTTTAGGACCAATTTCAGCCATGACTCAGGCACAAGGCAGGCACATGACAATATTACTAACTCATCTCAGTGGACTGCAAATTGTACCGTTTTGTAGTAGTGCACATTCAAATTATCAATGTGTTCCTTAGTTCTTGTAAAATAAATACAGAAAGGTACATAACAGTAAATTACTTCAAATAAGGTTTACCTGGAAATATATAGAGTTACAGGGTACATTACTTGCATGTATTAATCTTCATTACAGGTAATGTATAAAACAGTGTATATAGTCATCAATGGATTCACAAAATGTAGACCTTGCTAATTTCTTTTTTACTAAAAATATTTACATTATGCCATTAAAGTCAAATAATTTAGAAGATTCTCTTAAAAAGTGAGACTTAATGTTACTAATTGGGACTGCTAGAGAATTTCAAAACTTGCAACATAGCTTTGAGAAATCCCTCTCAACGATAAACATGAAGAAGGGTAGATAGTCACTCATTAGGGCACTATTAGGCAGTGCCCTTCAAAAGTTCATAGTACATGCTGTAAGCAGGCTGCATGTATACACTCTGTCCTCAAAGAGACCCAGATCTAGTGCTGTAGACATTGTTTCCATGGGACCAGCAGGAGTGCAAGTCACAGACAATATTATGAGTGCCAGCACATGCTTAATATGCCATGGAACAGGAGGAATGATACACAAAAAATGAATACTAAATACTAATGTATGACTGATGGGAAGTGCAGCATGCGTAAACAGAGGACAGCAGGGCTCATATGGAGTCTGGAGACATATATAGAATAACAATTACTGAATTCAAACATCTGCTGCTGAGTTGATACTACCTAAATCAGAGGCAGATGTAGACGCGCACACACACACACACACACACACACACACACACACACACACACACACACACACACACACACACACACACACACACACCTTTTATCAGGTATAGGAAAGAATACATGGATGTATGGGTTTCACATAAGGACAACAAAGACGGCCAGTAATACAGTAATATAGGCAGCCACACAGATGAGTGTTACCAAATCTGCAGGTAATACACAGAAATGCATTACTCATGGCACACTTATATAACATGTGTGTCTATATGTTTAGATTATTGATACACAGACATGCATTACTCACAGCACACTTATAGAACATGTGTTTCTATATCTTTAGATTATTGATACGCAGACATGCATTACTCATGGCACACTTATATAACATGTGTATCTATATCTTTAGATTATTGATACACAGACATGCATTACTCATGGCACACTTATATAACATGTGTGTCTATATCTTTAGATTATTGATACACAGACATGCATTACTGACGGCACACTTATATAACGTGTGTCTATATCTTTAGATTATTGATACACAGACATGCATTACAGACGGCACACTTATATAACGTGTGTCTATATCTTTAGATTATTGATACACAGACATGCATTACTCACGGCACACTTCTATAACATGTGTGTCTATATCTTTAGATTATTGATGCCTTTAGACTACTCACTGTCCCATCACTAGTACTGGTTGATGCTAAGTGTGTCATAGAAGAAATGAGTACTAAAAACTGACTTTTGGATTAGGAACTGCAACATTAATAATGCATGGAAAAAGGGACAGCTGGAGTCATGGCCAGGGCCATATCATGTAGCCTGGAGGCATATGTGCAATAACAGTTACTGGAGTCCCAAGCCTATACTGGATCACATTCACACCAATGCAGGCCATTCCTGCCCACAATGCTCAACATCAACAGTTACCACATTACTGGTAAAATCTGTCCAACATTCAGTAACATTCACTATGAGAGTAAGACCTAATTACCACACAACCCTTCTGTCTTTAGAAACTATTCTAAAGCAAATGTACTCCCACTGACTAATGACCTGAAGAAAGTTAAGCAATTTCCTGACATCGATGAACTTATCTTGCATGCTGACACACTTATAGATAATTTGTATGTCCACCTTAAAGCAGACATTGAGGTATCAGTTCCATAAGACACAGATACAATCCCAAGTTAAGGAATAACTCTTAATGGTAGAACCCTAGAACAAACAAACTATACTAAAAGATAAAGAAACTCATGGCCCATAAAAAACAAACTTACTACGCAATCTAGTAGAGGAGAATTCAGAAAAATAAAGACCGTGGAAGCAAAATCAAGTTCTCCAAAAGAAAATACAGACTGAAAATTTCCACCTATATTAAGTACAACTACAAAGTGTTCTTCAGCTATGCTAGAAATTTATAATAAATAAATAAAAGAGCAGTCGTACCACCAGGCAGGTTTATTTATTTATTTATTTGTTATAAGTTTGGATTATTTGGGCAGTGACCTTTGGTGAAGGATTCCTGTTTTGCTTGTTTGCTTGATGCCAGAAATTTTAGAAGTTATGTCCAGCATTGCACAAAGCTAATACACAAGAACAACACTTACCCATCCTCTGAGGACATGGTCAACATATCAACAGACACATTTATATCAGACTTTACTCTCCTACCTTCACCTAACTTTTCTCAGCATATTAGCATATACACAACACCCCCCCTCCGATCACTTCAGAGCAAGTCCTGAGTGCTCTCTCCAAGGCCAAAAACACTAGCTCCATAGTTCCTGATAATATGCTAGGCAACTTTATTGTCAGTACTAAACACTGTCTTATTACTAAGCATAGTCAATCTCAGCATCTTCACTAATTTCATACCTGAGGTCTAGAGAGCCTTTTTAGTCATTCTACTGCACTGGGGGATTTGTTAAAGGCAGATTCAACCTACTGAACCTGGTTGCCTTTTTTAAGCTAGTAACTAATGCATTAGATAAAGTAAATCAATTCCCAATGCCAATCTGGGCCTTGCTGAGATCTTTGATGCCATCTCACATTCTAGCATTATCAGTAAGCTAATCCAACTAAATGTAAACCCATATGTTATGCACAGGGTAGCAAAATGGCTTACTAACAGAAACCAATCTATGAGTGTTGGAAGCATGCCCTTGTAAAAAAGAGTAGTTGCCAGTTGCATCCTATAGGGATTGGTCCTAGGACTATTCTCCTCGGGATTTTTTTCTGTGATGTCAAAGCTAACATCAAGGGCCTGTGGCTGACCAAGTCTGTGGATGACTTCAAACTCAGAATTGCCATTAACCCCTCATCTTACATCCAGATTCTTCAGGAGTGCTTAACATGCACAATCAAGTAGTGCCTGGACCAAAGCCTTAAATGCCAAAAAGTACAGGACTGTGCTCTCTGGCAAACCTGGGCACCCATATACCTACGACATAGGTGACACCCTTTTGAAAACTGACTTAGTCATTAGGAATCAAGGCACTTTGGTTGACAATGAACTATACATCGATTACAGTGCATCCATTGTCATTAGGAAATCCTTTAATCTAAAAAACAGAAAGCTTAAACAAACCAAAAAGCACAACAATAGAAATGCTAAATGCAGCGACTCCAGGCATGTTATAATAAAAAAGACCATTATATGGTATCAGTTATGTTCATAAAATAAACATCCATTAAAGGCTATATTTAGAACATCAGATATAAACAGTATTTTAAATTTGATAATCACATTATAACAATTTATAAACGTTGTTTGATTAATTTTTTAAAAAATTTATGTATATGGGTAGCCAGGTTTTTAAAAATTTATAAAATGTCATTTATAAATTTTATAATGCAATTACTGAATTTAAAATACTGTTTAGATCTGATTTTCTAAATATAGCCTTAAAGGAATATTTATTCTATAAATGTAACAGATACCATATAATACTGTTTTTTACTGCATAAAGGGGTTTGATGTTTTTACTAATTATCGGTTTTGCTTAGTGAGGATTGGTTGTTGAAAGTAATGGGGTATCCTGATATGTTAATCCTCTAGAGCTTGGCAGTCACATGATTTGCTTATCGGATGAAAAATGTTATTTAAACTTTCTGAACTTGTACTGTTTTTTTATCTGAAGAAGTTTTTACTATTAAAAACATAAGTGATTAATCTAAGAGAGATTTGTGGTCTTGTTTAATATAACATGGTCGGAGTCTCTAGATTTAGCATTTCTGTTGAAATCCTTTAATCTAGAGCCAGACTGATCACAAGAGCTATATCATCTAGGTGCAAGAAGTTATCATCCCTCTCTACTACTCTTTCATCAGTCCAGTAATAGAGCATAATGTGCTTTTTGGTATGTATTTGTTTATGCATATAACTCCGCTTGGGATGTGGTATTGTGTCCTCACTAATACAATCAAAGGCATATCTATCTTGTGTTACTCAAAGTGTCCTAAAACACACACTCTCTTGCTCTTTTCTGATTCACAAAAACACTTGAGAGGGGAACTCTGCTTGGCCTACAGAGCCTTGAGGGATCAAGTCTTATGTAACATCCAGAACATCTGCAAAACAAATAACACCTTAAACACTCACTCAAGAGAACAAACCTTACATCAAGAAATAAGTAGACCTACTGGTGAGATAAATCTCTCTTCCCAGTGAATCATTTTATGGAATAGACTTTACTTGGATGTAAAGCAAAGTAGCTCCTGCCTGTCTTTAAGTGAAACCTGGAAAAATGGATGAGTTTGTTTAGGCCCGAATTGAAAGGGATCAAAACTAGGTATTAGCTAAGCACTTCACTGGGTATTTAAAAAATGGAGTCTTGTGGCTAGGCTACAATTGATTTACCAGCTGCTGCCTAGTATTTAGATATAAAGCCACAAACCTCCCATGTGGTCTGATTGCTGGTTTGGTGTAGACTGTTGTACAGCGTGAAAGTATATCTGAGGGAGCTGACAGCACTCAGTCAAATGCCTTGTCTTGTTTTTTTCATATATATACAAACAAAAATAATCACAAATAAGATATTTCACTTTTCATTTATAAAGAGTACAGGTACAGCCTCTTGGAAATTGCTACCTGGAGGGCAATTTATCTAACTATTAGAAACTGTGGCTTTAGAAATTCAGCTTTCTCCAAGCTCCAAGCTATGAATAATATATTCAAGAACCTTGTAAATGTACAGTATGCTACATTTCTGTATAATGCAGGTAAAGAAGCCTTGAAAGTTTTTAATATGTCTGAGTTTTAAGAGGAGCAGAGAGTGGGTGCTGCAGTGATGAGATAAGTTATAGATTTTTTGCAAGCTGAGTAAACCAATTACATATAGCAGCCATTTGTTCTTCACAAGAAAAGGGTTAAAAGGCATAGCAATACCTGTGATTTACAATGAAAACAAATCATGCCAAAAGCTGTGTATTTGTTGAGTTGTGTGATTCATTAATATGAAATGGAAACATATGGTATCAGAAATAATCAGACAAGAGGCATATGTTTAACAGTGTGAGATTTAATTTTAAATAAAGTGACGATGCGTGGGGGTGAAATTACTTCATAATTCAAAACAGATCACAGGAGACTTAAAATTTTATAAAAAGTTACCTATGTGATTAGAAAGGCTGAAAATAAGTAAACTAAAAATAAGTCAACAGAGCTACTGAAAACATGAATAGCCTGACAAGCAGGCTTCCAATAAGTTCAGAATAAGATGTGATTATATATGTGTCCTGAACATCATGTTATTATCAAGCATGTAGAGACCTTTGACAAAGAAATCACTTTGTAAATTGTGAAAAATGAAGAAAATGATTCTACCACTAAAATCAATGCATGCAGTAGAACAAGTTCATGAAAATGAGTGGTCTGTGGGCACAAGTGCCAAGAATGTATACAAAGTTATTAATGTGCAAGAAAGAGACGCTGAGAATCTGTAACAAATGGAAAAATCTGAAATCTGAGCAGTAAAGCTGAAAATTAATAATCAAATTGTCGTGCTTAGACTTGACAATTCTGCAGAACAGAACGCCCTGGTCTTATTTAATTCTGCTTTCATATTTAGTGCTTTGAACTTTTTCACAGCTGTTGCATCCCAGGCATCATCGGGCTGTGATAAATGCTCACTTATCTAAGTTCATCGTATGAAAGCCAATAGGTTAGAAAGAACTTACCTGCAAGTATAAGAATGAAAAAAATGAAAGTTCAGTTCTAGATAGTTGGAATGGAAACTCTAGTTAGACTTGCCAGATGATTGTTATAAAAATAACTTTACATACTGCACTTACAAAATCTGACAAATCTTCAAAGCATGAACAACAACACTATAATATAATAAGGACCATCAAAACAACAAAAAGTTATAAAAATAAAATCTTTTCTGTGATGGAATTAAGTCTCATCAAAACAGAGATATCCAATTAAAAAGTCCTTAAATCCAAACTTGCATGTAATTTAATACAAAAATGTTCCCATTCACTGCAGTGTAAAAAAATAATTTTACACATGGCTTACAATAAACTCCACAATAACGGCCGAGCCAAAGTAAAACTGACCATATGCATAAATCTCTCACAAAATAAACTTTAGTCTTACTAAATAAAAAAAAATAAACAAAATATCTATGTATCGAATACAGTATCTGCAACTAGTTAATCAGAAAACTAAAACAGCATTACTGAAAAAACAGAGCCAATACTACCTATTAAAATTAATGAAAACAGACTTACTAAAATATATAACAACAACAGAAAACTAACAAGACTACATCAACAACATACAACAAACACATCACCTTCCACAAGTTTGTGCTCATTCATAAAAAATGGCACAAGCTACTTAAAGCCCTGTGCTCAGTAGAAATGGAGGTAATTATCAGAGCCCTTTCAAATCTTTGAAAAAGATAAGTATAACATAAAAATGGATAAAAAAATTGACTAACAGCAACATTTGGAGTCCTGCTCTGAGTAATACATGGTCTGAATACAGACCTCTAAAGATTATGCAGAAAGTGTAGCACTTTTTTCTATTAAAAATAACATGTCAAAATATACTAATATGAAGGGTCCACTGGTAATGAGAGTGAAAGAAAACTTTATTAACA